>NC_081427.1:18810689-19110689 GCF_949786415.1 Peromyscus eremicus
CTACACTTGCCTGTATCTAGCAAGGAGGAGGTATTTTGCCTCATCCCGTGGCATTGTTATAAAAAGCCCTTTTGAATAAAGTTCTGGGCTGGTGAATATTGATCCTGGTCCTCACAAAGCTATACTGTGTTTCTGTTTTTCCTCTCATTGGCTAGGCCTATCATTCTATCTACAAGTTCCTTATTTCTCTCTCCTCATCATAGGAACCTTGGAAAAGGTGGGGGCTGATCCCCCACATACAAAGGCATCTATCTTCCTTTTTTAGGCCAAAACATGAGCTATGTTTCTTTTACACGGAACTCTAGGAACTTTCTTTCTTTGACTAGACCTTTATGTGTGCTCTTTTTCTAGCCAAACTGAAACTTCCTAACTTTTTTTCGTTTTTATTCCTATCTCTTAATGATTTTTATTATATTTTTATCTAAAATCAAAAAGACATGTCCATGCCACAATCTGACTATCTGGCTGCTTTAAATTATTATCCAAGTCCATATCTCATTTGCCTTTGCTCCTTGATAATAAGGAAATTCTCCTTTCAAATTCCAATTAGCAACCTCTTGCTTATATGACGTGCAGGCTTTACAGCCTCTATTCTTAGCACTCTATCTTCTGAGAACTCTCTAGAATCACCATTGAACTTTACTTCAAGCCACCTAGCCTTTCTTTCAACAATCTTCAAAATTCTCCCGTAAAGCAATTAACAAGGGTGCTTCCACATCTTCATGCAGTACCTAAATCAACAGCTCTTGCTCACATAGGTATCAATTTCTGCAGGGGGTCAGCATTATGCAAACATAATGAAGTACCCAAACTGACTTAGAGGAATAATGGCCTATTTTATATTCAAATTTGTGAGGTTCCTACTCCCAACTGGTCAGATCTATGACTCAGGTCACTGGTTGGCATGACATGTGCGACAGTGGAGACTGCATGGCCACACAATCTGCTTGCTTTGGAACAAAGAAGCAGAAGAGAATGGTAACAAGTTTAAAGTCTCACACTCTCCAGTAGGAGCCCATACCAATTTTCTGCCAATGAATCATTAGATTCAACCTGCCAAAAGTTCAGTCACACACAATATCACAACACTGGGGACCAGGCAATGAACACACACGGTTGAGGAGGGTATTTAGTCACCACACTATAGCATAATTTATCACTTTATTATTGTTTTCTGAGAGTACAATGGAATTTATGTTTTTAGAGGCTGACTTGTAGTTGATTTCTTAGGCTGTCAGAATTGTGAATACCAAACTAACAAAGTTATTTTATGAGAGTTCTTAAAACTACATGTCTGCTCCTCCTTCGTTTCTCTCCAGAACAGTATGGGCTTCCCACAAATATCAACCAAATATGGCATATCAATTTGTATTAAGGCTACACACCTCCCCTTGTATTAAATCTGGACAAGGAAACCCAGTAGGTGGAAAAGGGTCCCAAATCTAGCAAAAGATTTAGACATTGCCCTTGCTCCCACTGTTAGGAGTCCCACCAGAATAGCAAGCTACACAGTGTAACACATATACAAAGGGCCTTTGTATAGGTCAGTCTTATGCAGGCTCACTTGTTGTCAGTTCAGTCCCTGTGAGCTCCTATGACCCAAGGTTAGTTGACTCTGTGGATTTTCTTGTGATGTACTTTACACCTCTGGCTCTTAGAGTCACTTCCCTCTCTTTAGCAGGATTGCCCAAGATCTACCTAATATTTGCCTGTGGATCTCTGTACCTGTTTCTATCTGTTGCTAGGTGAAGCCTCTCTGATGACAATTCAGCTAGACACTAATCTGTGTGTATATCATTCCATTAGGAATCTTTTTATTGACTTTGTTTTGCCACCCCTGTTTGATTCCATTCTAGTTCTCCGGGCTGTTCAGCCTCTCAGTCCTGTCCCTCCAGGCTGTGTCAGAGCAAAGCAACAGGCTAAACTACCAACGTCTTACTACTAACTACCAGTTAATTTTTTTTTCTTTTTTTTTAACCAGTTAGTTTTCATTGGTTGAATTTTAGCTTTCCAAAATGTAAATCGTAATTGCCTCAATTTTGATAGGAAAGTTAGTATTTTTTTATGGTGTGAGGGTGACATATGTCATAATAAGATACATAAAAAAAGAGACACTAACCACTGTTTCTGTATTCAACAGCCTAGTGATGCTGTCTGTTTGAGAATTAATGAATAAAATTTCTAAATAGACATTTTACTTTTCCTTCTTTTATTTTGTGAAACAGAGTTTTATTATGGATACTTAGTAATCCAGTCTTGAATTCACAAAGATCTGCCTTCTTCTGCTTTCTGAGTGCTGAGAGTAAGGTGTCTGTCACTAAAAGACATTTCTTAAAAGAAGGCATTAATATGAATATATATATATATATATATATATATATATATATATATATATATATATAGTGCTTAACATTAATACTTATTAGAAAAAATGTCAATTATAATGGTGAATCAGACATTGCTTTACCCAACTAGAATAGATAATAGTAATTAAATGCTAAAGTTGGTGGCTAGGGCTAGGACTGAAACAGCAAGAGATTGCAACATTGATTACTACATTTTGAGGAACAATAAAATAGAGCATAAGCTTTGAGCCAAAAAAAAAATGGGATGAGGCATTAATTCATGACCTCACTCATATTGACCCAGTACTTCTAGCCAAGAATCAAGTCTTAAGTAGACCACAACTTCTCAAAAATAGTTTCCCTAACTCAGGAAGAAAGCAGTTTCCCTAGCTCAGGAACAATTATTTTACGATCTGGGTTGCATCCTTGTATTGATTTTTATTTTTTTTATTTTTTATTTTGCTCTGGTACCGTGGTGGTTTGAATGAAAAAATAACCTTTGCAGTCTTGACCTTTGAAATACTTAGTCCCTGACTGATGAGACTCTTTGGGGGATTTAAGAGGTGTTGCCTTAGTGGGGGAATTATGGTCCTAGATGCAGGTTTGGAGGTTTCACAGCAACACATCATTCCTAGTTTGATGTCTCCCCTTCTGTTGGATATGAACCCTAATTTTTCTATCTTTTCCACAATGTCTTTACAGCAACAACATGGATGCTGAACAGCTGGAACCACAAAACACAATAAACTCTTTTTCTACAAATTGCTTTGGTTATTGTGTTTCATGGTAGTTTTTGTTTTGTTTAAGCTTTCTCGGGCCCTAGGTGGAATTTCAGCCTCCACATCGGAATACCAGAATATGTTGGCTTTTCATTTTACTCTTTGGGGGCTTACCACCTAGATCCCAAATAAATACATGGAAACTTATTCTTACTTATGAATGCCCTGCCTTAGCTTGGCTCGTTTCTAGGCCACTTTTCTAACTTAAATAATCCTATTTCTCTTTAAATACATTTGCTTCTGGGCTTTTTAATCTTTCTTTGTTCTATTTATCATTCTTTCTTTCTTACTCCATGGCTGGCAGTGTGGTGAAGTGGCAGGCCCCTGACGTCCTCCTCTCCTCCTCTTCTTCCTCCTCCCTCTTCTGCTCTTGAGCCTAAATTTCTTCTCCTATTTGTTGTCTGTGACTGGTAGTCCCGCCTATTCTTTCTTCTGCCTAGGTATTGGCCATTCAGCTCTTTATTAGACCAATCAGATGTTTTAGGCAAGCAAAAATAATAAATGAATAACCACAGTTTTACATAGTTAAACAAATGCAGCATATCTTTGCATCGTTACACAAATATTCCCCAACATAAGCAAATGTAACTCATCTTAAACTAATATTCCACAACATTGTTATAGAAAATTAACAAATACACTGACCATTCCTACCTTTGGAAATAGGAATTTTACACCACACTATTGAATGTCGTTCACATATAACACATTTCTTAATTTAACAGAGGCATTCAGTTAAAGAGATGACCTCGTGTCTTAGAGGAAACTTTGAATTTTGTACTTTTAAACAGTGTTGGAATTTCAAGACATTGGAGCTTTGAAGTTATAATAAATGCATCATTGCCTTATGGATAAAAAACTGCAGGTGAATAAGAATGTCATTTGGAAACTTCAAACTGAAACAGAAAGTATTACCACACCATTTTTCAAAATATATTTTATTCTCTACTATTCCAAGTTCACAAATCATTATATCAAACCACAGAACAAGTAAAATATATTCTTTAGTTAGTCACATTTGACGTCACACTCAAAAAGGATGAAGTAGTGACATGCATTTTACTTGACATCTCTGTAGAACTGAAAGATGAATACATGAACAGTCACATAGGGCTTCAGAGTAAAACAAGCACGCTTCTTATCACTAAAAGACAGCAAAAGAGTGATGTATAAGTTTTTTTTTTTACCCAGTTCAGCAAAAGTAGTAACCACTAGCACAATCATTGTGTGAATAGTCCTACACCTAAGGAATCTCCAAAAATCAGAATAGGATAGAATGGATTGACTTGAAATCCCTCTTCAAAACATAAGAAATGACTCATACTCAAAAATATGAATATTAATGTAGGAGGTTGGAAAGGTTTTTTTATATAAATGTCTATTTGGCAAACACAAAATAGAAAGTTTAATGTCATTATTTATGAAAGTTATTTCATAAATTCATTCATAATTCATAAATAACATTGACTGTAAAAGTATTCTGTGACTTGAATACAAATTTATTATGTAATAATTTCACCTCATTTTACTGAAACCTTAAATTTTACTGATAATATTTTAGCTCTTTTCATTCTTAGATATAAGCTGCCAGAAGCTGTCAGTCAAATATAAACTTATTTTGTTTTTAAATATTTAACAACTGAATTATTTGGGAAATGGATTTTTAATAATGGTCAATTTTGTGAAATATTCTAATGCTTTCTCAATATTGTGTCCTGACAGCAACTTCAGGGTCACACAGAAAAAATACTTAAAAGTCAGTTACTAACTGAAACAATTTCAGAATTGATGACTTCCTCTTTTGGCCAAAGGGAAAATGTAATAAGATTTTGTAGCTAAGTCCCCAAAGCATCAACACTGGCATTTTTTCCAGGCTCAGGAGAGCAAAGTTATTATGTACTTTGTTTTAACAACAGTTTTATTTGAATTAGAGTGTTGATTCTAGGGCTAATGATGTGGAAAGATAAAAGTAATTCCTAACTGGGAAAGCTAATTCTGTATTTGAAAAATCATCTATAATTAAAAATATTGCCTAACCAGATAGTCTCTTCTTATTCATTGTCCTTTCTCTTATATTTGCCACATTCATGCAGAGGAGAGATGAGATTAAATCAAAATTGTGGAGACAAAGGATATGACATGAGAATTGGTACAAACAATGCATATATATATGATACAAAGATATATCTAGCAATAGGTAGATGATAGAGAGACATATATGTATAGATGGCTCAATTATTTACAAAATTTCAGATAATCATCAAATTTCACACTTTTGTGATTAGTGAAGAGGAGAGAAAACCAATAAGGAAAATATATTTATCTTCATAATTATGATTCTGCCAGTCAGAAAGAGACTAAGTCTACATATATTTTCACCTCTTTTTTTCTTGGGTTGAGTAGAATTATTATTACAGGAGTACCTCTGTCCTCAAAAAGATGTTGATGGTCTAATACTCATCAATTTGGAATTATACTTGACTTGAAAATAAACTTTGTAGCTGTAATAATTTCATGGCAAGACTAGTAGGACAGATACAGTTGTAAAGCAGCCTTACTAACCAACAGTCATATCAGGACTTCCACTGAGTTGAGGAGAGAAAATGTTATTAATATGCAAAAGAACATGCTGGACTGCAAATGCATACACATACACACACACACACACACAGAGAGACAGAGACAGAGACAGAGACAGAGAGAAACATAAGCAGAAACAGAGACAGAGAGACACAAAGAGACACAGAGAGAGAGAGAGAGGGAGAGGAGAAACATGAGATACATATTTCTCATATTTATAAGATAGAGAACAAGTTAAAAATGAGTACTGAATCCCTTATGAGTCCAAGATCTATTTTCAAACAATCCCCCAAAGCTCCATAAAATTCCTGGAGCAGATGGAGTCTTGACTGTCCACAGCTTTCTCTGATTATACATACTCAGGGAGCCACATCAATCACAGTGTACTGTTTCCAAGGTTTCTACTACCATAAGAGAAAGTAAAGCTCAAGTTTCCCTGGGCAATGACTGCCATTTTATGATACTTCATATTCAGGGCATTCTGTTGTTATTCTGAGAACCACAAGCAAGAAGAAAGACGAGACAGCCTGGCTCTGCCCAGTGAATCGTGTAGCCAACCAGATCATGAAGGTTCTCATGAGAAGAAGATTCTGTTTGAATATAAAAACAAAGAACAATATCATTTGAAAAAAGAAAAGCATAAATTGAAATATTTCAGTTAAACACTGAGAACTTCCAAATACAGTAAAATCATCTATATGAAGAAGTGGAAAGGAACTATTCTTGATTACAGACCTCAGATAGCATAAGATATTGAATGATTCTGTTATTTATAATATTATTAGGTCATTGTCTGCTATATTTCTCCATATTCTGTGGCTCAAGTATATGGTATATTCAGAAACATTGCACTAGAATTCTCGATTTTCTTTATATACAGCAACAGTCACTCATTAAGTCTATTTGATAATAGCCACATTACTTGGGCATGGCAATATCTCATTTAATATTATAAATAGCAACTCCAAATTATTAGATGAGAATAGTTTTCATTCACCTATATGCCATTCAAATACCTTTTAACCATGTGTGCACAACAAAGAATGAAAACTGTAATCAAGGAAACAGAGGCCACCAACTTGAGAATGGGGAAGCATGGGGGAAATGCAATGGGAAGTGGCTGGGAAGGCCTGGAGAAAGGAAAAGGATGAGAAAGTGATATCATTCTGTGCTGACAGAGCGAGAATCAATCTTCTCCAGGGAGTGGCTCCCTGAAAGGCTACCCATTCCAAAGGAACACTGAATGGACTTAGCATAGTATATGTACACACACACACACACACACACACACACGCACGCACGCACGCACGCACGCACGCACGCGCGCGCGCGCACACGCACACGCACACACACACACACACACACACATGAACAATTCAAAAACAGCTATGAATTTGAGAGTAAAGTGGGGGAATGTCCCTGGAGGTGTTGGAAGACAAGGAGGGAGACATTGACATGATATAAATACAGTATGAAGCCCTCAAAATAATTTTATTTTATATATATTTTAATTTTTTTTGTTTTTTTCATATTTGACTTTTTTATTCATTTTACATACCAATCACAGATTCCCCCTCATCCCTTCTCCTGCTCCCCAATCCCCACCTTTCTCACACCCAGACACACCCCTCATCTCCTCCTCCAACAGGGTAAGTTCTTCCAATGGGGGGAGGGGAGCTGTTAAGTCTGGTTAAATCTGTTGAGGCAGGACTAAACCTCTCTTCACTTCATCAGGGGTGAGCAAGGTGTCTGACAATAGGTAATGGGATCCAGAAAGCCAGCTCATGCACCAGGGATAGATCCTGATCACACTGCCAGGGGCTCCTCTAACAGATCAAGCTACATAACTGTCTCTGTAGATTTTCCCATCATGATCTTAAACCCTGCCTTGTTCACATAATCCCTTTTCCCTCTCTTCCACTGGACTCCGACTGTTCGGTCTGGTGCTTGGCTGTGGATCTCTGCATCTGCTTCCAAACAGTTACTGCTCTATGATGACAGTTAGGGTATTCACCAATCTGATTACCAGGGTAGGCCAGTGCAGACACCCTCACCACAGTTGCTAGAAGTCTAATCTGGGGTCATCCTTGTGGATTCCTAGAAATTTTCCTAGCACCAGGTTTCTTCCTTATCGCATAATGGCTCCATCTATCAAGATATCTTTTCATTGCTCTCCCACTCCATCCCTCCCCCAGGTTGATCATCCCATTCCCTCATGTTCTCATCCCCCATCTTCTACCCTCTATTGCCCCCACACATCCCAGTTTACTCATGGAGATATCATCTATTTCCTCTTTGAAGGGCAATCCATGCATCCCTCTTAGGGTCCTTCTTGTTTCCTAGCTTCTCCGGAGCTGTGGGTTGTAGTTTGATTATCCTTTGCTTTACATCTAGTATCCATTTATGAGTGAGTACATACCACGGGCTATAAATTTAAACTGAGAATTCTCAATAGAAGAATTCCAAATGGCTGAAAGACATTCAAGGAATTGCTCAATATTCTCAGTCATCAGGGAATTGCAAATCAAAATGATTCTGAGATACTATCTTACACCTGTCAGAATGGCTAAGATAAAAAGCACTGGAGACAGCTTATGTTGGAGAGAAACAAGGGGAAAACTCCACCACTGTTAGTGGGAATGCAAACTTATACAGCCACTTTGGAAATCAATATGGCAGTTTCTCAGAAAATTGGGAATCGATCTACCTCAAGACCCAATGATACCACTCTTAGGCATATACCCATGGAATGCTCAATCATACCACAAGGGCACTTGCTCACCTATGTTCACAGCAGCATTATTTGTAATAGTCAGAATCTGGAAACAACCTAGATGCCCCTCAACTGAAGAATGGATAAAGAAAATCTGGTACATATACAAAAGGATTGTTCCTTAGCTGTAAAAAAACAATGACATCATGAAACCTGCAGGCAAATGGATGGAACTAGAAAATATTATTCTGAGTGAGGTAACCCAGATTCAGAAATAATTTTAAATAACAAAGGATTGTTCATGACCAGATAGGCTACCTACAGACCTGAACTCTACTCTTAAGTTTCCCAGAACCAATCTTCAGTGACCTCCCTAGCTAGATCTGCAATAGAGCACCAGCTTCAGTTCCACCCATCCATACCTCCCATGGATTTCACAGACCATGTCTGCCTCCCCTTTCCCCAGCCTCCAAAACCAGTATGCATTCCCTGTGAACAAACTAGTTGAGAAGGATAGGTAAAAAGACAACATGTAACCAAAATTCTCTGAAAATCCAGAGAAGAAACTAAGGAACAAAACACTCACTCAGAAAAGACACACTCAAAAAGCATCAACTACACCTGCAATCGCACCAAACCCAGATTCAATTGATAATAGTGTAAGAAGACAATAGACTTCTTCAGCCAGACCCTAGGGAACGAGAGCAGGGGAGCTGACATCCCCACCTTTTATATCCCCTATAGCAATTGGGAGACAGGGCTCTTCACCTTCCCTGGGCAAAACAATATTGCTCTCCCTGGTGGTATAAATGTGTGTGAGCTGGATCTGAGGACCTGAGAGCAGAAGAGCTGTCCCTGTTCCTTGATGCAGATTGCATTGGGTGATCTAGCCTAGCCAGTGCTAGAGAACTTAGTAAGATAGTGGCCATGAGGGAAAGCTGGCAGGCTAATCATTCAAGCCACCACCCAGGCCCAGAACTAGGGCTAAGTGTTGGCACACCCCAAAACCCACATCATCTGTGAACTATTGGAACATGTGAATGGGAGGAAGCTACAGATCCAAAACTACAGGATCTCCATGACACAGGAAAACAACAGGATATCCAAGAGGAGCCACAGTGAGGGCCCATCATTGATAGTGTAGTAAAATCCAGAGTCCTCGAATCAGATCAATAAGACATAAAAATGAACACTTACAAAGATAAATGAACTAAAGGTTAAACTGACTCAATGGGCCACACCACAGCTTCAGTGATGAAAACAAACAAACACTAAACAGAGAAATATGGTAACTAACAGATGTTATCAGTGAAATATGGACCTAACAGATATACACAGAACAGTTCGCTCAAACACAAAAGAATATACATTCTTCTCAGCAACTAAAGAATTTTCTCAAAAATTCACCACATACTTGGACAGAAAGAAAATCTCAATGGAGAAAAGGAACTTGATATAATTCCCTGCATTCTTTCAGATCACCAAGGATTAAAGTTGGATTTCAACTACAAAAGGAAAAACAGAAAGCTTAGTCATGGTAACTGAACAACACTCTACTGAATAAAAATTTAGTCAAGACAGAAATGAATAAAGAACTTTAAAACTTCCTAGAATCCAAAGAAAATGAACGCACAACACACCCAAACTTAAGGGACACAGGAAAAGCTGTGATAAGAGCAAACACACACACACACACACACACACACACACACACACACACACACACACACACACGAAAAAGAAAAAAGAGATCTCATATTAGCAGCTTAATATCACATTTAAAATCAATAGAAGAAAAAGAAGTAGGCACACCCAAGGAAAGTAGACAGGAGGAACTAATCAAACTGAAGGCTGAAATCAATAAAAGAGAAACAAAGAGAACAATACAAAGAATCAAGGAAACAAATAGTTGATTCTTTGAGAAAATCAACATGATAAACAAATCCTTACCCAAACTAAATGAAAGATAGAGATAGCATATACAAATCAACAGTATCAGAAACAAAATGGGGACTAACGATGGACACCAAGGAAATCCAGAGAGAACCATAAGGATATACTTTAAAAACCTGTATTCCACCATACTGGAATAGCTAAAATAAGTGGATATTTTTTTTTTCTGGATAGGTACCATTTATCAAAGTAAAATGTAAATAAGATAAACAATAGGCCTTAAGCTCTACTGTAACAGATGCAGTCTTTAACAGTCTCTCAAAAAAAAAAATCCCAGAGACAGTTGGTTTTAGTGCAGAATTGTAATAGGTTTTTTCTTTTGGATCACCAATCAGTTCCCGAATCAAGACACGAAGGTTTAATATTAGTTATGATTGTTCTGCTTTGTCTTAGGCTTGTCACACTCGTTTTTAAAACTTAATCTGTTTCTCTTCTTGTACATTTTGCATTATTTTTTTAACCATTCCTTCATTCTGTTTGTATGACTCAGTGTCTGGCTAGATGGCAGCTGCCTGGCTGGGCCCAGGCATCTCCTTCTCCTTTCCCCTTGTTTACTCCTCTCCTCTCTTTTTCTTTCTCTCTTCTTGCCTCCTATTTATTCTCTCTTTCCACCATCACCATTCATCTATCCCTCTACTGCCTAGCTCTTGGCCATTCAGCTTTTTATTAGACCAATCAAGTGCCTTATACAGGCAAGGTAAAACAGCAACACACCTTTGCATAATTAAACAAATGCAGTATGAACAAAAGTAACACATAATTTTCTGGTTAAAATAATATTCGACAACACAGAGTGTTACCAGACTTTCAAAGAGGAGTAAACGCCAATATTTATCAAATTCTTCCATAAAATAGAAAACAGAAAATTCCTTGTCCAATGCGTTTGATGAGGCCACAGTTATTATGACATGCAAATCACATAAACACTCAGCAATGAAGGAGAGTTACAGAACAATTTCCATTATGAGCACAGAAGCAAAAATACTGAATGTAATATGTAGCTGAAATTTTCCTGGTCCTGCCTGGTTCCCGCGGCTCTGTGGTCCCACAGCCGCTCAGACCCAAATGAATACACACAGTAATATTTGCAAATCAAATCCAAGAACACATCAAAATTATCATCCACCATGATTAAGTAGGCTTCAGCCCATAAATGCATATATCGTTTAGTAATTGAAAATCAGTAAATGTAATCAAACATATAAATAAATCAAAAGATAAAAACACAGGATGATCTCATTAGATGACTGTTCAAATTCCTATATTTTCATTTCCAGAATTACCTTAGTTTGTATTATTATTATTATTATTATTATTATTATTATTATTATTATTGATTCTATTTCTATTTTCAGGTCTTGAACAGTTTTATTCATTTTATTACACTGTGTGTTTCTGTTTTCCTGGATTTGTTTATGGAATTTATTCATTTCCTCTTTAAGAACTTCTATTATCTTCATACAGGCTGTTTTAAGGTCTTTTTCTTGGGTGCCAGCTGTGTTAAACTATTCAAAGACTGCTCCAGCGGTAGAGGTGCTGTGCTCTAGTGAATGACAAGTTGTCCTGGCTGTTATTGATTGTGCGTATACACATCTAGAATTTAGATTATTACATGACTAGGTGCTAATACCTGATTTTGTCTTGGGTGAGTGGGTATTTTGTTTCTTGGTTTATATTCTTTCTCAGGATTTTAGAAAATTATTACGTGTGTGTGTGTGTGTGTGTGTGTGTGTGTGTGTAGTTTGATAGGAAACTTTCTGTGGCCCTCATTCCATGGTCCGCTCAATTGGTATGTTCCCAGGAGTGGCTGGTGGTGTTGGAGGCTGGTGCAATCCGATGAGTTGGTGTAAAGATGGTTGGAGGGGAAGATTTTTGTGATCGGTTGGAGATAGGATTCCAGGGGAAACAACTGAAGCAGATGTTCTGCTGAAGAGCTGGGGATGATGCTACAAGCATTGAATATGGAGGAACAGAAGGAGAGGTGAAGAAGCCACCTGTTTTCCTGGAAGGCGTAGGCTTTGAATTATGTAGAGGTGCCTGCTAGAATTGGGGGTGCTATGAATGGTGGTAAGGAGATTAGATGTGAAGATCTCTGGCATCTATAGTGTTAGCATTTAGACATTACATGGCCAACCCCTTGGGGACCTAGCCAGTAAACAGGCAGTAACTTTACCCTCTCAGTGTCCTGACATCATCCTATATAGCCCATTTGTGTAGCCGCATTTTGCCTGCACTAAGCCTGCTTTAGGCAGAGCCCACCTCTCTCTCTGTCTCTGTCTCTCTGTCTCTGTCTCTCTGTCTTTGTCTGTCTCTTCCTCCCTCCCTCCCTCTCTCTCTCTTCCCACGAGTCTGCATCTACACCTCCTCTTCCCTCTTTCCTGTCTCTTCCTCTCTTCTCGTCTTCTTCCTCTTCTCTCCTCAGCTCCCCCTCCCTCCCTTCCCCCCTAATACAATTCTCCACTTGAGTGATGTCTGCATGGCCTGTCTCTCTCTCTTTCACTCTCCATGGAGCACCTTGGCTCCAACTCACCTAGGTCTTTCTCCAGCAGGTTTACAAAATGCAGGAGATGGGGTCCTTAGGGAGCAGGAAAAGCTCCAGCAGTTTTTCTGTTGCAGATACAGGGATGAGACTGGGGGATTCCATGTGGGAGAATAGAGAGAGAGGTGAAAAGCTGCAATCAACACAGCATGACAGGAGGGACTGGTGGGTTAGCAGGGGTTGCCTGTTGGAGTTGGGCTTGGATAAAGCAACAAGTGGAGGGAGAGAGCTCATGAGGGGCAGATCTGGGGAATGGTGGGGGAGGAGGCTGCCACAAGTGTTCTGTGGGTGGGAATGCGAGATTGGGAGAAAAGAGAGAAAGGAAAAGATCTGTGAGCCCAATGGGTTCCATGGCAGGAGTCTGCAGCACAGATTTTTCTTTCTTTATTTGTTAATTTTTAGCCCTTTTATGGTTTTCAGCCACCATCACATGTCATGAAAGTATCAATTAAAAGAAAGTATAAATTCCATCTTAAAAATAAGCTTTCCAATTTCCCCCCTGCACTTCTCAAGTTCATTACTATTCCATGCTGTGTGCATTGCCTATCTCAACACTCTTTACTCTAGTTCTCTAATGAATAGTTCAGTTTCACTATCATTGGTGACATTAGTTTGTCAAATAGAGACGGTAATTCCTAGTTTTTCTCATCTCAAATTCAAACATAGCATTGATCATAGAAAAAAGTGTCTCAATTAAAAACAAATCTTTCTTACTGTTATAATCTCTTATACTAGCATTTAGCCTTTATTGTATGCCTCACTATTGCTTCTTTTCCTTATTCCTTTTCAAAGGCTTCCTCTTTTATATCTGTTATCATTTCAGGTTCTAATAGTTGTCCTTCTATACTCATTGTAGGTAACCTTATCAGTGTTAGGAACTTCATAGACTTTTCCATGCAATGTCTATTTTCAGGCTCTTATCCATCTCTGGCCTTCAAAAAATATTTCCAATTAATTACTTGGATTTATCACTTTTCTTTCACAGAAAGTAAAATTTTAGTATGTAAACAAAATACAATTCACAGAAACAATGTATCCAAAAAAATTGTCAATCTCTAGCTTCATCTATAATTGAATTTTTCCTGTAAAGTTCTTTGCATTAATACATTATCCTTTTAGTCATTCAGGAGATGTGGAAACATGTCTTATCATCATCCAGTAGTCATAAGCTCTAATCCATCAGTAAGGCTTATATGTCTAACTTGTATGTATATTTCAAAACTGTCTCTTCCTTTGCAGGTCTGTGGCTACCTCATGGGTCTCATCCAACATCAGTCAAGTGGAATAATTCAGGAGTTTTCAAATAGCTGTTACCACTCCAGTTTACTCTGAGATAAATGCCCCTTTTCCAAAGGAGCAGCCAGAATATTTAAAAATAAAACAGCTCTGCCTCCCAAGTGCTGGGATTAAAAACGTGCGCCACCACTGCCCGGCATGAAATTATTTCTTAATAATTACATATTGTGGTGTATAATTCTATACCTTGCTTAGATGACAGAATCATTTTTCTTGGGGACATAAGATTTAAATGTTACACTTCTTTAAATCATGGGCTCACATGTTTGAATACTTAGTCCCATGTTGGTGGCACTGTTTTTGGAGATCAGCGAGGTAAAGAATTTCATAAGAAAAGCATGACCCAGTAGCAGTCTTTGGGTATTTACACTATCTCCCATGGCCAGTTTGTATTATCTTCCTTATGCTTGTGTTTGAAGATGTGAGCTCTCTGCCTCATTTTCCTGCTGCTAAGCATGCCAATTGCTGTCATGTTTTTTAGCCTTGGTGAATTTCTATCCCTCTGAAACAATAAGCCCAGATAAATTCTTCCTTCTATAATGTGACTTTGTCTTGGCATTTTATTATAGCAACAGAAATGCAAATAATACATATGTTGGAACCAGAGAATGAGCTGTTTCTCTGAAAATCTTGACCACTTGTTGGGAGGATAAAAAGATGACTCAAGAACTTTGACTTGGAAAAGTGGTTGAATGAGCCAAGCAGAATTTAAATGGCTGTTCTGGGAGGAGCCTGGATGTCAATGCTGAGAGCAATGCCATTTGTGGAGTCCAGATTCAAAGGAGATAGAGTAGAACAATTGGGCTACTATGATATTTTGGCAAAGAGCCTGGCTCCTTCTGCCCTATCCCAAGAATTTGCCTATAGCTAAGTTAAAGGAAGAGACATGGCAAGAGGATGAATATGATGAAAATATAGTGCATATGAAAAAAAACAAACAAACAAATAAATAAATAGAAGTGGCCTAATTTTCTTGTCAGAGATAAGTTCAAGCCACCATAATATTAAATCTGTGACATGGCAATTATCAATAGCTCTTACGCAGGTTATAAATATAAGCTATACACTGAGAAAGAGCAAATGAGAAGGAAGAAATTAAAAAAAAATGTGCATTGAGGAGAAAAAGAGAGTACCAGAAGAAAACTTAATGTTGCAGCTAATGCTGATGCTGAAAGAGATGAGGAGATTAATCTCTCTAAGGAGAGGACTCATGGTTTGCACTGGAATAAAGGGAAGTTGTCCTCTGAGCAATACCTCATCCAGCCTAGCTTCCAAATTGTGCAAGAGAACATAAGGCATATTCTACTCCTAGAAAGTAACTGTAAAAAAACCTCTGCTTGTAATGTGCATCACAGGGCCAGAGAGCATCCCCAAGCTGGGCCAAAACTGGCAGGTTCATTCATATTGTATTTTTGTTAGAGATATGAAGGATGCAAGAGTACAGGGGGCATAGACTCTTCCATCATGGATTCAGAGAGCCATTGGAAAGCCATTGAGACCAGACATTATGAGGTAGGGAAGCCCCTGAATGAAGTTTCAGAAAAGGACCTGAAAAACTGTTGCATGGAGGTATGAAAGGGAAGCCTCAGTTGCTTGGAGACTATATTATGTTGGAGATGCCAGAGGCATGAGTCATTTGCAAGTGGTGCTGAAAATAGGAAGAAAAAAAAAAACCAACAAGATAAAGGTGTATGATGAAGGCAGCTAAGCTGGATAAGTGAGACCACCTAAGGCCTTTGACATTTTACACTGAGCAAGAGTATTTGGTACAGTCTTATTACGATCCTTTATGTATTTACTCTTACACTTTTAGAATGATAATATATTCTAAGCGTTTATTTGTTGAGAGTATATAGTTTGTTTTTTTTTATTATAAAGGAGCTTACTATTAATAGGTTGTTTTGAATTTCATAAAAAGGCTTGGAATCTGCCCTTTGAAGCAGGGTTGGGGCTGTGAAGCATTCTGGCTGCTTTTGAATTTGGACTAAAAGCGTTTTGTATTGTAATACAGCCATGAGCTGCATACAGTCCAGGGACTATAATAGAACAGTATCAGTTAGAATGTCCTCCATAGACTCTGAAATTTCAACTCTTGGTCCCCAGTTGTTGACACTGTTTGTGGAGGTTCATGAGGTTTGACCTTGCTGGAGGAAGTATACTATAGGGTCACTCTATGCGTATTTAGAGTCTCTCTCCATTTCTAGTTAGTTCTCTCTCTCTCTCTCTCTCTCTCTCTCTCTCTCTCTCTCTCTCTCTCTCTCTCTCTCTCTCTCTCTTTCCATTCTTGTTTTGAAAGCTATGTGCTCTCAGATTCCTGTTCCTTCTGTCAAGGCTACTCATTGATGTTATGTATCCCAGTCATGGTGGATTCTTATCTCTATAGAACCATAAGCCCAAATCAAGCATTCTGTTTATAGGTTGTCTTGGTTATGATATTTTAATACTGCAACAAAAATGTGTCTAATACTAAAATTAAGAATAAAACCCTCCAGTTTGTGGTTGTAATATTTAGTTTCTAATACTATTAGTCTACACATTTATACTCATATCTGAGGGAAACAGGAATATAAAAAAATACTATATTTTTAAATACAATAAGTTTCCTACTTATTTTATGAGTAAGATACAAAAGAACAAGAATTATGAGTAACAAAGAAAATAATGGTTGTTTTAATATTAGTTTGCAAGCCTCCTTTTCCTCCTCATGTCAGAATATATTACCCAAGCCTTTACTTTCATGAAGTCCAACCTCTTCAGTGTGTGAGTGTATGTATAACAAATGCTTCCTTTTCAAAATCTTGACCACTCAAAAAGAATTACTTTTCCTTTCAGTGTTACAACCCTGTGCCCAGAAATGTTCTTTGGGAATATGATTTATTACTATCAGTGAGTAGAAATCTAAGAATTCAACAAGATTGATGTCTACCCTTGAATCTATCAATAAGTATTTCATGACGAGTTTGTAGATATCTCTTTTCTTTTTAACTGGATTTGAACTATTTGGGTTAGATATATTTCATTTTTCTGAAAACTATCCAAATATTGACATTTTCAATGAAACATATTTTATTAAACGCTATTAGGAAATAGATTGCTCTAACTTGCTGTTCTTATATAAGGAGTAAATAATACTTTAAAGGATACTATTTTCTATGTTGAAATATGATTGCTCCCAATAAGACTTGGTGTTGAGATTTATACTATAATGCCAAAGTGCTAAGAGGTAGATACTTTGTGGTAAAGGAGTAATATGTGAAAGGATACCTTATTTTTTTTAAATAGTAATGTAGTTGTAAGAACAGGAATGAAGAGACTTGAGTTTCAGTCACTTCACTTTAGCAATTTGCATGAAAAGGTAATAGAACTTTAACAAACCATTAAGCAATCTGGTCTAATTGCTCTACAGGTGGAACTCTGGCACACCAAGGGTGTACTTGTACATAAAACAACTGGTGCTAACATGACAAAGAAATAAAACTTTAAAGCTAGATTTTATGTTCCAGAGAAAAGGAATTAAAAAAATATCACGTAATACAGGTAACATTGTTTCTGTCTTACCTTATTTGGAAGCTGTCAGCTGTTGTAATTGCAAAAAAATAGACTAGTGGAAAAATAAATTAAGATGTACAAATTATGTCTTTACAGTGAAATTAATGATCATTTAATTCACCATAAAAGATAATTTTACAAAGGATATATTACATCATTAAAGGGTTTTTTTTACACAACCCAACTGTGCAAAATCCAAAGACAGTGGCTTTCTCAAAGTAATGCTGCACTCCACAAACTAACTGCCTGTCACTTAAAATGAAATGCAGTAGCAACATTCTTTTCTTTTAAGGGTGACATGAGGATACTGATAAAAGTCATCCATCCTGTTGTAAAAAACGAGGACTTTAGTGGTCTTAAAAATCTTAAAACAGAACACATTTAAATTTTATTATTGCATTACATGATACCAAAATTATTCGTTAAAGGATTACAATTATGTGGTAGATATACTAAAGTAGTTTAATTGTGAGAAAAATTGTCGTAATTATATACAGACAATTTAATTTATGACATATTAAAGCCCATGGATACTTTCACAAAATTCTAAGGACTAACTGAATTCAGATGAAATAGACCTGAACTATTATTCTATATTAAAACTAATTGAATCAGTTCTAGTGAACCGTATCCCTGTCAGAGTTTTCAGTTGGAATATATATCTAGTACGAAATACGGAAGCTTTACAGCCAATTGATCATGAATTTTAAGATAATAAATGAGGTTAATAATTTACTTTATATAAGGCTCAAAATTCAAAGATGATTAGACGAGTCGACATTCAAGCCTAATTACAGCCTTCATAGGCTTCTGCATAGAGACGCACGCTGCTTCCATTGTTCTCCAAAAGTTAACATCATTCTTATTTACCCTAATGCCAGCTCATAGATCAGAAATCAGAGCAGCCTGTTATGTTTCTATTGGATGTGAATATTCCAGATACTTAATATCCAGTATATTTCACTCTTGAGAAAAATAAGGTTTACCAGATGTGAGTATAGCGTTCATGTGAAATGAGAGGCAAAAGATGACAAGATACAATTTTATTACAGTTTGATGAGGTTCTTTTCCATATACATGTTTTAGTTTTAGGAAATTTCTGAGCTTAGTACTCACTCCCTACTTCTGTTGTCCACAATAAAACTTCATATTTTTTTTTCATTGTTTTAACAACACACTTGGCAGGAAGACATTTTTTAAAGGAACGGTTTTTTCTGTGCACAACTTGAAGGTGCACTTCCATCTTGTAGCAGAGACAAGGCAGCAGGATCAAGTATGGAACAGTCATATTGCATCCAGAGTCAGGATCAAGTATGGAGCAGTCATATTGCATCCAGAGAGAACAGGAAGTGGGGTTTGGCTAGAAAATTTCTAAACTTGACCCAATTTATCCATCACCTCCAGGGAGCCTCTGGCTCCTCCAGGTTCCACACCTTTAACAAACAGTTCCATCAACTTGGACCAAGTATTCAAACAACTGAGCCTAATTGAACCATTTCATATTCAAAAACAGCATCTTTATATGATTAATTAATATAATTTAGAAAGTGTGTTTATGCTGACTGTATACTTGTAAGAAACACATAACTTTGGTTATATTTATAGAGTAAAGGAAGATTAGTGTTTCAATGATGAGACTATGATTTAGTCTTATGAAGTTTTGTATTAGACCTTAAAAATATCATTGATTATGGGGTATTGCAAAATATTTTAATATATTTGGTAATAAAGGCAAGATTATTATAAAGGATATTTTAGTCAGGATGATTTTTTTAATAAGTTAGACAATTAGAGAAAGAAGACACTGAATATAAATGGGGTAGAACTTCTTGATTATACTGTAATAAGCAGGGTTAAAGTCTTACTTATGCTACACATTGACATTTCTGAAATAGATTCAACAGAAATTTAAAAAAATTATATCCAGTGAACATAACATAAATTTTCCAGGACCCTATAAAATTATAAATATCAGTATTGTGAAAGTAAAGATTGATAAATATCAGCCTTTATATCCAAGGGCTACATAGTTCTGTTGTATTTATTAGTTAACCTGTGCTGTAATTATATATCTAAAGTCATGGGAAATTCAAAGCATTAATAAAGTGTCATGAATGTTTCTGAATTCATCATATTTTGAAATACAGTTGTTTTTAAAGTAACAGGTCTCTAAACTGCATAAACTTTCATATCATATGCATATGAAACAATATGCATTGAAAGTATATACATATATAGGTTCTTAATAAAATTTAGAAATTTCACTTAGTAACTAGAGATAATGACTTTCAGCACTCAAATAAAATAAAAATCAAGCACTAATCTCTCTATATAATCTTAAAACACTACTTTCCCATGAGAAGCATTGAAGCATAACACTTAAAGCCATTCGTTCTTCATGTGCAAACCCCCTTTGTAGTAGCAATATCCATATAAATTGAATGGACAGTCCTGGTAAGCTTCTTGCCAAGAATGTGTTTAATATCATATTTCAATATATAGTTCCTTGCATATTCTAGTCACCACTATTTGGAATGCACATAAAGAGAATATAATTAATAATTTTCATTTTCTACCTCTTTATCGCCTTCTTAAAAAATGTTTATAGCAAGTATCAGTAGATGGCTTCTGGTTAAAATCCTTACAAAAATACATTTAAGGATTATTTCTGTACAAATTAAGAGGAAGATACTATGGAAATCCAAAATATGGGCATCATTTTCACACTGAAGATGAAGGTGTGTACCTTCATCTATTCTAACTTACCGTGCGATCATTATTATCTTACTCTCATGGCTGGCCGGAAAGGAGATATGGTCCTATTAAAATAACTTAAGCAGTTATTTCTGCTAGTGCAGAAGGCTATGTTTCTGCTTTATTTGTTAATTAACCTGTAGTGTAGTTGTACATCTCAAGCCATGGAATATTTAAAACACTAATAAAATGTTATGAGTTTTGTGATTTCATCACATTCTGAAATATACTCAGTATTTAATGTAACAGATGTCACAACTACATAAATTTTTATATTCTAGTATTAACCACCAAATCATAACATTTTAGCAACTAAGTTAAATGTTTAAAAATACGACTGTGAAACTTTCTACCAAAGCCTATTAAAATTTGTGAATATTCTATTTTATTCTATCTATAGTTATGCATAATATCTCCTTGTTTTATAATAATTAGGATAGTTCCCATTTTATATGGCTAATTTAGGGTCTAGTTACTCTTTATCCAAGTTAATTAATTGAATCATTTGCATTATTATTATATCTTTGTTTCTCACTATTTATCATATTTATGCAAATATGAACTATGACTTTTGACTTTTTGACCATATGAGTATAAGAAATATTATTATCCATTATGTCTTCTACCACAGAGAGTTCATTTACGTTTTTATTTTACATACCAATCACAGTTCCCATTCCCTCCCCTCCTCCAGCTCTCCCCTCACCTCACTCCAATGCCCCCCATCTAATACTCAGACAGGGTAAGGCCTCCTGTGGGGAGTCAACAAAGCCTGGGTCTATCAAGTTGAGGCAGAACCAGTCCCCCTTGCATCAAGGCTGAGCATGATGTCTCTGTAGGGAATGGGCTTCAAAAGGCCAGTTCATGCACTAGGGATAAATCCTGGTTTCACTGTCAGGGTGCCACAAACTGCCAAAGCCACACAACTGTTACCCATGTTCAGAGTGCCTAGTTCGGTCCCATGCTGGTTCCCTAGCTGACAGTGCAGAGTCCTTGAACTCCCACCAGTTTGGTTCATCTGTCTCTAAGAGTTTCCCCATTATGATTTTGACCCCCCTTGCTCATATAATCTCTCCTTCCTTTCTTCGACTGGACTCCAGGAGCCCGGCCCAGTGCTTAGCTGTGTAGATCCAGAGAGATCATCTTATACTGCACTATTATATTAGAGTTGTGAAAGTTAGAAAATAAACTATAAAGCTATTAACTTTAAAAACAATTTAATTTTATTTATTATGAGCAGAAATTTATTATCCTTTGAAAAATAATTAATTTATCTTTTTTTATTTGTTGTTGGGTATGTTCATAAATGTGTGTACCCCTGAGTATGACTGTACCCATAACACAGGGCATATGTAGACATCAGGGTTTCAACATTTGGATTCTTTCTTTCAAGGTTAGTTTTAGGGATGAGACTAAGTCATCAGGCTTGTGTAGCCACGTACTTTTCTGCCAGCTGTACCATTCTGTCAGCCCCATAATAACAATTATGTTATGTGTAAGAGCACAGAATCGGTAGAATTTTATAGCTTATGTAGAGTATATATTCATAGGCTCCACAGCTGAAACGTTCTGAACAATATAAACACTTCATAAAACATTTGTACTAGATTCACCCAGGTCAGTGGTAGAACCCTGATCCCTGAAGAGGGAAGTCTGAGGTAAGACTATTATTGTTGGTTATCTGTAAGATGATGTTCTCTGCTGTTAGACATCTTATTCCATTTCATATCACTTTTTATTTAAACTCAGAAACATTTAAAATCTTTATCACATTGCCTTTTGAAGCTGAGAAATATATTCTGATTTTTTAAAAATAGTTCCTGTAATTGCATTTGATCATTATACGTGTCCTGTCCTTTTCCTATTGAAACTAGATATTTTTTTCATATATTCTGCTTATGGTTTCTTTTCCCCAATTCCTTGATGTACTCCCTACATTATTTTCCATCAGTTTCCACACCTTTTCTGTCTCTTCTTAGAAAGCAAATAGATATCTAAATAATTAACCAGAATAAAATAAACAGAAACTAACAGACAGGCCATAATAGAAGAAAACATTCACGTACTTTAAAAAACATGATTTATTATTTATAAGTTATATCTTTGTACATAATTCTATATACTAAGTCATCTGTATATTGCTTATAACTTAATTCTATATAAAGACTAAATAAACAGTTGCTATAGTACATTGCTTGGGAAATAACACAAAGAAGACAAATTCTGTGTATATTCAGTACAAACTCAATGGTCAAAACCTTGGAGACATGCTGTATAAACAATAGAAGAAGAACAATATTCAAATTGCAAGTGATGGAGAGAGATCAGAGATCTTTCAGAAAGGCAGGAGGCTCCCAAAGGCTAAGTTCATTACTTTCTTTGTAAGAATCTGTCACATTGCCTAATTCATGGCAAAATTCAAGTTTTTATTTTTAGAATTTTGAATTTTTTCTCACAGTACTTTTGACTAATGGTTGTTTAAAGTTCTACTGTGAAACCAGGAGTAAAGGAGGATTTATCTTAATAAATTGAAATAATTGAGCAATTGAAATATCCTACTGTAACAGAAATATATATTTTCATAGAACATTAAAAATATATGAACAAGCAATTTGTTAAATCCTATTATATTAAATTTCCATATACATATTAAATGAATTAGCTCAAAAAATTTATAGTTGTAAAACATCTATGGTATTGAGGTCCTGTCTCAGTCTTTTTATAATGAATGTTAAAAATAAAAATAATATTTAATCTTCTAACTTCTATTTTACATTGTGTTAAACCTGGATCAAAAGGGTTCTGGTATCTTAATGTTGAGGAATATTATTTTAATGTGTGTTACTTTTGTTTATTTTGCATTTGTTTAACTCTGTGAACAAACTGTATTATTGTGCCTTTTTAAAATACCTGATGGTCTAATAAAGAAATGAATGTCCAGTAGGAAGGTAAGAGAGACAATAGGTGGGGCTGGGAGGCAGAGAGAATATATAGAAGAAGAAATATGGAAGGATGGATAAAGAAGGAATGAGAGAGAATTAGAGCAGGATTTTGTGGACAACTACCCAGCTACACAGCAAGCCATGGAGAAAGAAACAATGAAAGATATACAGAAATAAAGGTAAAAGCCCAAAGGAAAAAGCTAGACAGGATAATTTAAGTAAACCTGGCTAGCAACAAGCCAAGCTAAGGATGGACATTTATAATTAAGAATAAGCCTGTGTGTGATTTATTTGTGAGCTGGGTGGTGGGTCCCCCAAAAAGGTGAAAACATCCAACAACATTTTGGCACCCTAAGTGGGGGTGAATTTCTATGTATGGCTTAGGAATGCTGATAGAGGGGGAAAATGAGGACACAGCTCCATTAAAAGTTCCTGCCTGCTGGTGAGTCCTTGGCAACCAGTACATTAAGTAGGAACAAGAAAACTAAGTAAAAATGTCTGCTGCAGTGCAAGCATTGGCATTGTAGAGCTCTAGGAAGGTGGAATGCAGTTCTCAGTCACAAACCTGTGACCAGGCCATGGGTTTTAGGTTTGGCTTCCACGACCTGAGAAGTGGGCAGAGCCAACTGAGAGGTGACATCCAGGTGTAGGTAACAGTTTAAAGGTTTGCTCACAAGATCAAAAGAGGCTAAAAGATACACAGTAAAAGTGGTCCAGACTGAAAAGCCTCGTAATAGGTTCCAGTGTGTTTACAATGCATATAGGCTTAAGAAAGAAAGAATATAGATAGACAGTCATAAAAATAGTTAAAAATACAGTAAGTCTTTAAAGAGAGAAGTAAAATAATAATAATAATAATAATAATAATAATAATAATAATAATAATAATAATAATAAACTAGGTAGAGATAGGAAATACACAGGGAGTCTGGATCATATATGTTACTGTGTTGATTTTGAATTTTTTTGAATGCTGATAAGCAAATAACAGCTGCTAAGAGACATGGGTTTGTGAACAGAACTGCTAAATTGAACCAATCTAGATACTTTAGGAATGCCTTACCTTTAAAAAAGAAGTCAAAAATGTATTTGTCAAATGGGAAAAAAAGCTTTTGAATTTTGTTCTCATGGGGGACAAAAGATTATGGATTCCTTACGAAATAATATGGATCAGATGTGACCAAGGGATATCTTCTGAATCTTGACAAGTGATATCTATCAGCAAAGGGTACTGCTGGTCTTCCCAGGACTTGGCCATTATCTCAAATTTTCTCTCTGGGATACAAAAGATGCTTCACCCGCACACAGCAGGAAACAGTATGGAGAAAACTATGCCCACATTCCCAAGAGTTTGGGAGTGTGGGTGGTTTTTGGTTATTTGGTGGGTCATGGATGTTTATTATAATTTAGGGAAATATAAAATAAAAAGACAACTATTAATCTCAAATATTTTGAGTTGGCATGGATTTGGGTATATTGATACAAATTTAAAGTTAATTTTGATACACTGTATATGTGTGTGTGTGTGTGTGTGTGTGTGTGTGTGTGTGTGTTTCTACTCTTGTTTAAAGGATTTCTGTATATTGATAAAATTTAAGGTTATTTTTGTTACAACATATTGTATGTATGTTTCTATTTTTATTTGAGGTATTGTGTCTATTCAGTTCATTTTGAAATGTAGGAAGTTCTAGTTTTGAAAACTACTATTATAACCTAAATAAAATAATCAGAAACATAGGTTAGTGGTTAGTATTTATGACAATCAAAACTGTATCTAGATATGCTTTCCAGATCATATAGAGATATATTTTAGATAGATAGATGGTATTCAAACCTTTCAAAGACCTACAGAATATGACATTAAAAATGTTGTGTTAGGGCTTTTCATAACAATGAGACACATCTGCTCCTGGCAGCACCAATTTACTTCAGAGATAATGAGCATCTAGGAAACTTCTTATGGAGTTTGCTTTCAATGTGGTAAGGCTAGCTATTTGGGCAAGAAGCTGTTCTTGCCCTGACTGTTTGATGGTATGTTGTATAAACTGGATATGGAGAACCCATAGGAAAGATACAGGTGAACTTTGCCAAAACAAGGCAGAATGGTCTTTCAGGGATCCTGCTTCACAGAAGAGACTGCCAAAAATTCTGCAGGACACAGAAGAAAGTGACTGACAAACTTTGCCAATATAGATGAGACTGTCTGCTGTGGGATGGTCTGTATGTCAAGTGTGTTGCTGATTGGTCAGTAAATAAATCACTGATTGGCCATTGGCTAGGCAGGAAGTATAGGCGGAACAAGGAAAAGAATTCTGGGAAATGGAAGGCGGAGAGAGAGACACTGCGAGCCGCCATCAGGACAAGGAAGATGTAAGGTACCAGTAAGCCATGAGCCATGTGGCAAAGTAAAGATTAATAGAAATGGGCTAAATATAAGAGTAAGAGCTAGACAATGACAGGCCTGAGCTAATGGCCAAGCAGTTTAAATAATATAAGAGTTTGTGTGTTTATTTTGTAAGTGGGCTCTGGAACTGGCGGGACTTGGTGGCGGGAGCTGGAGAGAAATTCTCCAGCAACAAATGGCGTCCAACGTGGTGGCAAGAGTTTCCACCTAAAACCTGAGTAAAAAGATTCTAAAATGGAGCTGAAAACAGTTCCTAGTTGTCTCTATCAAGTTAGCGGCAGCCTGCGTGTTTGAGCTACTGCTGGCGGGTTCCTAGCGTGCGTGCTCGACCTGCCGCCGTATGGCAGGAATGAGGCCTCTGCAAGTAGCACATTAAACTGTGTGGTGAATTTAGCCTTTGCTAGTACAAAACAAAAAAAGAGGTTTCTGGGCTACACGCTACTTTGGTAAAAGTGTAGACCCACTATTTCTGAGAGTTATGGCTCCCAGAGCTGGCGGAAAGCGGACCGCCGCCATGTTGGGAAGCTGAAGTGGGCGGAGCCAGCAGCCACTGCGCCGTTTCAGGCTTACAAGGCTGCAGTTTAAAAGTAATAGGCTCAAGCTAATATAAAAAAATAAGCCACGTAAAGATGACTACCACACAGAGAATCTGGATTATGTTCTCTTTTATATTCGTAACTGCAGAAAAACATTTGATTGTAAAAGCTGTTGAGTTATGCCAAAATGTATATTTTAAAGGTACCTTGACTTCAAAATTTGGATATAAGGATATGTTGCTTTGGAAAAGAGTCTCTGCTCTTGTTTCCACAGAAAGCCATAGACTACGGATTTGTTCCAGATTAAGATACATCAGGTTTGACCAGCCAAGACCCCCTGAAAGGTCTCCAATGACACCATGGCCCAGATGATTCAACATCCAGAATGGTTTCAAGTCAACTGGCTCAGATATACAGCCTCACGGACTACTCCATGATCCTAAAATTTTCTTTCTGTCTCCAGAAGATACAGCGCCCCCCTCCAGCAGGAAGTATTAAGAGAAGCTACGCCCAAATTCCCAAATATACCAAGCTGGCTTTAGAGATGGAATTGGCTCACTCCCCCTCTAAACCCAGACATATTGCTCAAAAAAAAAAAAAAAATGGTTAAGAGATTCTTGTGTCCCAAATCAGAAGAGCCCTCTGGTATGGGACAGAGAAAAACCAATATTTTTATTTAATTCAGGTTGATTATAAATACAATCTCTTTCTAAAACAAAAAAGGGGATAGTTTAGATATGATAGGATGAAAGGGTAGATTAATGAACCTACTTTTAAAGAATAACAACTTGTTTAAAATGTTTTACATTGCTATAGATTTTAATTTATTGATACAAGTTTAAACTTAATTTTGTTATACTATATATATATTTCTATTCTTGTTTGAGGTATTATGTTTATATAACTCATTTAAAATTATAATGGATAATTAAAAAATAGATTAATAATTAATCATCTATGATAATCATATTTGTAGCCATGTTAGTTAAGTCTTCTAGGTATACATAGTTATATTTCAGATAGATAGGTAGTCTTCAAACACTTCTAAGACCTACAGAATATGGCATTTAAAATGTTTTAAAAGTTTAGACCTTTTGGACAGTGAGACATGTCTGCTCCTGACAGCACCGATTTACTTCAGAGAGGAGGATGGGCATCGAAGACACTCCATATGGAGTTTATCTTCACCTTGACAAAAATAGCCATTTGGGCAAGAAACTGTTCTTGCCTGGACTGCTTGATCAACTGGACATGCAGGACCCATAGAAAGGTGACCACTGAACTTTGCTTGACAAAATGGTCCTTCAGGTTCCTGCTTTGCAGAGAAAACTGCTAGACATTCTACAGGACACAGAGAAAAGTGAATAAGAGACTCTAGGCCTGTGGGCTGAAGACAGATGCCCCAACTTTACAAGAGAACTTTGAATGACTGTCCAGACTGCCAGCTGTCTCTGTCTACCCTACAAGACTCCTAAAAGTTGCTTATATTCTTCTCCATTTCTCAGGTAGTAGTATATCCTTCTGAGGTCTTTGATGTGGTTAAAGACTAGATACTTACAATTTTCCTTAGTTATAATAAAAGATAAGTTAGATATAAAACCTTAAACTTACAAATATAAGATAGATAGGATCTCTTCTTTAATATTGTAACTGTAATTCTTGCTTGATAATTGTTTTGTTATATGTAATTTTACTATGTTAAAGTTAAAACCTTCCTTTTTAAGAAAAGAAAAGGGGAAGTGCTGTGGGATGGTCTGTATGTCAAGTGTGTTGCTGATTGGTCAGTAAATAAATCACTGATTGGCCATTGGCTAGGCAGGAAGTATAGGCGGGACAAGGAAAAGAATCCTGGGAAATGGAAGGCGGAGAGAGAGACACTGCCAGCCGCCATCAGGACAAGGAAGATGTAAAGTACCGGTAAGCCACAAGCCACGTGGCAAAGTAAAGATTAATAGAAATGGGCTAAATATAAGAGTAAGAGCTAGACAATGACAGGCCTGAGCTAATGGCCAAGCAGTTTAAATAATATAAGAGTTTGTGTGTTTATTTTGTAAGTGGGCTCTGGAACTGGCGGGACTTGGTGGCGGGAGCTGGAGAGAAATTCTCCAGCAACACTGTCCTTTAAATTTCCTGGTTCATTGAAATCTTCCAGATACTATGAGCATGTAGGCTGAAGATGGATATACAACATTGCAGAGGAACTTTGGGTGACTGTCCAGGCAGTCAGATGTCTCTGTCATTTCTAGAGTTTTTGGAAGTTGTTTGCAATATACTTTTTTTTAAAAAAAATTTAAATAACAGTATATCCTTCTGGGGACTTGAAGACTAGATAGTTATAGTTGCAGTTTTTCTTAGTTATTATAGAAAGTAAATTAGGTGTAAAATTTTGGCTTTACTAAAATAGGATAGATTATGGAGTATTTTCTTTAAATTTAACAGTCACAAATGAATTGGAATTCAGTACATTGTAAATGTAATCTTTACTTTATAATTGTTTGTACTATATACAGTCTTTCTATGTTAAAGTTAAAATTTTTCATTTTTTTGTTTAAAAAGAGGGAGGAATGTTAGGAAATTTTATTTTAAGGTGTGTTACTTTCATTTATGATGCACTTGTTTATCTCTGTGAAGCTGTTTTACTGTGCCTGTCTAAAACACCAGAGGGTCTAATAAAGAGCTTAACAATCAATGGTGAGGCAGGAGAATGGACATGCAGGGCACCAGGTAGAGAGAAGAAATAGGAGAAATCTTGGAGGAGAAGTTGAAAGAATCAGAGAAGAAAAGGAGGAAGACATCAGGAGCCAGTTACTCACCTGTGCAGCAAGCCATGAGTAAGAAATAAGGAAAGGTATACAGAAATAGAGAAAGTTACAAGTCCTGAGGCCAAAGAAAGAAGGGATAAGTTAAGAAAAGCTGGCAAGAAACAAGCCAAGCTAAAGCTGGAATTTATAACTAATAATAAGCTTCTATGTGGCTTATTTGGGAGCTGGGTGTCAGGATTCCCAAAAGACTAAAAACCCCCCAAAATATCTTATGTATTCTATTGCTGGGAAGAGACATGGTGACCATGGCAACTCTCATAAGGAAAACATTTAATTGAGGGGACTTGCTTTCAGTTTCAGAGGTTCAGTCCATTATCCTTATAGGAGGGAGCATGCCAACACGTAAGCAGACATGGTACTGGAGCTAAATGTCATTACATTTTGATAGGCAGGCACCAGGAAGTCAATTGATTCAAAGGCGCCCCCACAGTGACATATTTCCTCCAACAAGGCCACACCTCCTAATAGCACCAGTCCTCCGTCCTTTGGGGGCCATTTTCTTTCAAACCAACACATCTGGATTTTGTCAGTGGCAGGTCCATGCTTGGAAAACCCCTTCTATTTCCAAATACTAAGTTTGCTCCAAGCTACCTGTCTATATCCAACATCAAAACATTAGAGGTCCAGCATTACTCCTCAAACTAGAGGGATTCTGAAAGTTCACCCAAATTCCAGGTAATGGTGCCTTTGGTCACCTTTTCTATTATCCTGAGACATAACTGCTTTGCAGCCCAGTAACACACTCCAGCCATCCTTCCTCTTTCCAAAAGAGTTTGTATTGAGAATACTTTCTATCATCAGTAGAAATAGTGTATCAAATATTGTGCTAAGTATCTAATGAGTAATAAAATATTTTTTCTAATCACCTCAAGACTTTCTACAAAATGTACTCCTATGCACTTTGGTAATATATTTATCTCTAACTAGCTGCAACAATTGTCAGAAATAACAATTTTAATGTGATGTGTTTGAGACTGCATAACATATTTTGTCATTTTGTTTCTGTAATGCTTGACACAATCCACCTGTAAATCTTACAGCCATTCAATTTATAGCAATGTAGATAATGCCCAATGACTTTCTCAAAAAAAAAACAGGAATTCCAATACCCAAACTATCTGGTGGTATTGCCTTCGGTTTGATATTAAGAGGAAAAGAAGACCCACTGGGAAATGACCACATGTATTTCAGTTAAATTGAAAAGTATTTGTAACTTTCTAATGTCCTTTTGCTCAGAGAAATAAGAGTATCATCAACTTTCATGACCAAAGATACAGCTGGCTGACTGTAGACTGTTGGATTTTGGCCAACGGCATGCCAGTGTGCTCTGCAGATCAGAACCTTGCAGAGAAAGCTCGCCTTTTTCACTGCCACTTCTGTCAGAATGATCCCCATCCTCACTTGTAAGAATACTTCTCCAGAAGCATGGCTTTAGTAATTGTGGCATTAGGCTTGCATGACTGGTGCTTTGGAATTCAATACTCATGAATCCAGAAAATATATCATTAATATTATGTGAGATTTCTTAAAGCAAAATCTGAAACTGTCCAACAAATGAAAGCAACAATTTTAAGCCACAAATTAATGAATGATTTTTGGAACCTTGATAGTTGGTTAATAAGAGAGAATGTCCAGTTTTGTCAATGTCAGGAAAGGTTATTTTTATAATAAAAAATTAACGATAGACTCAAATATTCTGATATGTCCTACATGTATGATTTTTCAATATGTGTGTGTGTGTGTGTGTGTTGAGTGAGGATCTAGCTTTGACCCAGACAAGTCTGGAAGTAAATTCTCTAGCATCCTAAATAACGAGATTAAAGATGTTCTCCAAAATCTCCATCTACAAAGAATTATTTTAAACAAGAAAACTTGAGCTAAACATGAGTACAATTTATTTTTTCTTTTGCTTCTTTTGCTTATTTTAACTTTTTCTCTAATTTTCAATATATCTTTTTTTTGAGACAATTTTCTCTGAGTAACCATGCTAACTTTCCAGGAATTTTCTCTGTAGACAAGGCTGGCCTTGAACTCACAAAGATCCACTTGCCACTGCGCCCCAAGTGCTGGGATCAAAGGTTTGTGCCATCACCACCAGGTAAGTTTTTATTATTATAATTACTTAATTTTCTCCTTCATTATTGTCCATTCAAACCCTCCTTCATACTTCTCTTAAATTTATACCTCTTTTTCATTAATTAATTTTTGTTATACATGTGTGTATATTTCCCAAATACATGAATACAACCTTCTACCAGAGTTGCAGAGAAAATAGAAGATCTACAGCTCATAAATCCCCTCCCTTTTTGTTGGCATTTGGTTTTTGGTTCTTGGTTTTTCTAGACAGTGTTTCTGCTGTCCTATAACATCTCTGCAGACCAAGATGGCCTCGAACTCACAGTGCTGGGATTAAAGGTGTTTGTCACCATGCCTAGCAAGTCAATATTTCTTAATTAAAAAAAAAGGGGGAAGTGCTGTGGGATGTTCTGTATGTCAAATGTGTTGCTGATTAGTCAATAAATAAAACACTGATTGGCGGTTGGCTAGTCAGGAAGTATAGGCGGGACAAGGAGGAGAAAAAAGCTGGGAATTGGAAGGCAGAGTCAGAGAGACACTGCCAGCCGCCAAGATGACAAACAGCATGTGAAGATGCCGGTAAGCCACGAGCCACGTGGCAAGGTATGGACTTATAGAAATGGATTAATTTAAGCTGTAAGAACAGTTAGCAAGAAGCCTGCCACAACCATACAGTTTGTAACCAATATAAGTCTCTGTGTTTACTTGGTTGGGTCTGAGCGGCTGTGGGACTGGTGGGTGAGAGAGATTTGTCCTGATTGTGGGCCAGGCAGGAAAACTCTAGCTACACACAAAAGCAAGAAAAAACAATAATAATAAAACCAGGGTGTGAGTGGGAGGCAAGGGGATGGACAGGGAGAGGGATGATTATTAGAAAATTATTACTTGAAAATGTCAGGATTTATAATACTCTGTAGGCTAGTTTAAAAATAAAATAAAAAATTACTTGCAATTTGTTTCCTTCTCTTGCCTTATTGCTCCAGGTAGTGCTCTGAGTACAATATTGAAAAGGATTGTGTATAATGGATATCTCTGTGTTGTTAATGAAAAAGAAATAAACTTCTCTATCTTTAAGATGATCTCATCTCTGGGGTTCTTATGCATAGCTTTTACCATGTTGAGGTATTTCCATCTAGTCACGCATTCTCTAAGACACTTATTATGAAGGTATGTTGGATTTATGCCTAAGGCTTTTTCTGTATCTACTAAGATGATCATGTGCCATTTGTCTTGAAGTGTATTTATGTGCTTTACTACATTTATTGACTGAACTACCCATGCATTTCGGGGATAAAGCCATCTTAATCATAATGGACAATCTTTTTGATATATATCTGTATTGTTGCGAGCATTCTTGAATATGTGTTCATCAGGGATATTGACCTGTAATTCTCTTTTATTGCAGTATTTTTACCTGATTTGGTACTAAAGTGAGAATGGTATCACAGAGTGTTATTTTTCTTTCTATCTTTTTATTTAATTAAGAGATATTGACATGCTAGGCATGGTGACAAACACCTTTAATCCCAGCACTGTGAGTTCGAGGCCATCTTGGTCTGCAGAGATGTTATAGGACAGCAGAAACACTGTCTAGAAAAACCAAGAACCAAAAACCAAGTGCCAACAAAAAGGGAGGGGATTGATGAGCTGTAGATCTTCTTTTTTTTTTTTTTTTTTTTTTTGGTTTTTTGAGACAGGATTTCTCTGTGTAGCTTTGTGCCTCTCCTGGAACTCACTTGGTAGCCCAGGCTGGCCTCGAACTCACAGAGATCCGCCTGGCTCTGCCTCCCGAGTGCTGGGATTAAAGGCGTGTGCCACCACCGCCTGGCAGCTGTAGATCTTCTATTTTCTCTGCAACTCTGGTAGAATTCTTTGGTGAATCCATCTGCCCCTGACATTTCCTTAGCTGGAAGGCTTGTGAATGACTACATCAATAATCATAGTATTTGATCTACCAATCTCCTCATTTTTGTGGGTCTGTTTAGGCTTGGTTTCTTCTTGGTAAAGTTTTGGTGTTTTTGGCTGAATCTAGAAATTCATTAGTTTCTTTTAGGTTTCCAAAATTAAAGAAATATGGTTTGTTTTTGTTTTGTTAAGTACATAATATAATTAGATCATTTCTTGCTTTCCTTCCCTCACTCCAAAACATCCCATATATTCCTCCTTGCTTTTCAAATTCATGGCTCATTGTTTTTGCAGTAATTATTGATAGATGCATGCATGGATATCTATGCGTATATCCTAACTTTAACCTGTTTATCCTCTATGTTACTAGTTTGTATGATTTAGGACTGACTATTGGATAGCCATTTGGTTTACACTTCCCTGGAGAAGGCTGTGTCTCATGTCTCCCATCCTCAGCCTCCCTTAGTTGCTTTTCTTCTTTAAAAGGCTTATCAGCTTTCCCCATAGACTTGGCATATTTATGGTTATCCGTGTTCAGCTCATATTTAGGCAGTTGTGTTGTTAGGACGTTAGAAGAAATTGCTATAAAACAATGACTTTCCACAGAGATGCACAACAACTTAACAATATTGTAACTTTATTCAGTAAATATAAGAAAGATTACAAATTATAACAGGGATAGTTAATAAGGAATCCTAATAATTGATTTGATATCAGCAAATTAACGTGTCATGAAATTCAACAGCTAAAAATGACATTGTCATCCAAAAACACACATAGAAATAGATTAAAGAAAATGTAAAAGGAGTTCAAGATTAAAAACTTTTCGAACAAATGCAAGCAATATTTTAACCAAATATAAGGCATTTACAATATACAATTAAAAAAAATAGCTCATGTCATTGCCAGAAATGATGGGATTTTTCTTTTTTTGGTAGCAAACAAGTTAAAAGCTAATTTTCACCCTATTAATCATTAAATTTCAGGTTCAAGTGCAATAACGAAACAGTAAAAATCACCAATTTATAGCAAACTTGTAAAAGTGAAAGGGAAATTAAAATTGTATTTACTTGTGTATGCACGTGCACACACACACACACACACACAACACACAAACACATATTACATCCTAAGTAATACACAAAACACATACAAACACACAGAGTATAAGGCTGTGTCATTTGCAAAATTATAAGATACATGAAATGTATGTGCATGTGTATATACACGTGTACATATGTATTTATATAGTTAGTATATATACAAAAACAATTTACTAGAAAGTAAAAATATCAGTCAGAAATAAGATTTAAGAAACTTTAAATTAATACACAAATCAGAAAATGCAATAACAGATTTATATATGTCCAAATTTGTATAACAAAAACCAAATTTTCTGAATGTTAAAACTTAAATAAATGATAAAATATTCAAAGTTTAAGCAATAAAAATCTCAAGATTATTAAGATAACAATTCCCATGTTGGTCTTTAAACTGAATGATAAACATTAACAACTCAGATCTCAGATTTTTTTTAAAAATAAAAATTGAAAATATGACATTAAAATTGGTCTGAAAACTCAAAACATCTGGAATCTCTGAGATTATTTTGAATAAGAACATTTGGGAAGCTTATTTGCTTAAAATGTCAGTTTCTTCCACAGCTGCAGCCATCAAGATGTATGTTATTATCAAAATGATCATCAAGTACATGAAAGAACATCATCAAAACCATAAATAGACACAGTTTTGGACAACTGATTTTCTGCAGAAATACGAGGAAATTCACAGATGAGAAAACAGAATTTTAAAAACAATATTCTAGGAAAATTATATATCTATGGGCAAATAAGCAAACAAAACATGAGAAGCAAAAACTTAGATTAAAAAATGATTCTAAACTAAACATAGAATTAGACTTAAAGTTGAAATTATTAAAGGAAATGGAAAACCTGATTGAAAAATGTGTCTTGACTTGATTTGGTGTTGTCAAAAGTCTAATATGTAAACAAATATAATTTACTCATAAGAATGAAAATTTTAGCCAGGCAGTGTAGATGAAATTCTAAATGGTCTTATTAAATAAGAAACACAGAGCCAAATGCAGAGTTAAAAGCCCAAAAGATCAGAGCACTAGCAAAGCCTTTTGCTTACCAGTCACTGCTGGCCTTCCCCTGAGAGAGGGACCCTCTCCTGTATGACCCATCTTTTTATTGCTTTTCTGTTCCACCTTCTCATTGTCTTTAAACCCAACCACATGATTTCCTTGTCACTACCTGTCTATACAGGTATAGAGATTAAAGGTTTGGGTCGCTGCTTGGCTGTTTCCTTGAACACACAGAGACTCTGCCTGACATGTGATCAGATGAAGGGCATGTGCCAGCACCTCCAGACTTCTACTAAATGGCTTGCTTTTATCTTTCACCCCCAGGCAACTTTATTTATTAACATACAAATAAAATCACATTTCAGCACAAATACAATATTACCATAAGGCGGTGATGGTGCATGCCTTTGATTCCAGGACTCTGGATGCAGAAGGAGGTGGATCTCTGTAAGTTTAAGGACAACCTGGCCTACAGAGTGAGTTCCAGGAAAGGCTCCAAAGCTTCACAGAAAAACCCTACCTCTGAAAAAAACCAAAGAATGAAAATTTTAAAAAAATTAAAAATTTTAAATTTAAATTTTAAATAAAAAAAAAATTAAGAAAGATAATTTGACAAATAACATTGCAAGAGAAATATGTGACAGTATATCCCTGACAACGTTCTTTGTATTAATTTTTAAACTAATACAGAATTGTGTCATTTCCTTCCATTTCGTCTATTAGATTTGTCCATTGGCACCTCCTCCATTCTTGATTTTTGCTGAAATCTGTGCCTTTTATTCTTTACACACATACACACACACACACACACACACACACACACACACACACACACACACATACACACACATTATATACATGTACCTGTTTAAGTATGTCAACACAATTTGATCAGTCCATTTAGCCTTACTTGTATGAGTATGAATCAAGGAGCACCACTTGGTATTAGATGAGCGATTATAAGTGGGCCTACACTTTAGGAAGACTATTTCTTCCACTCTTGGCATTTTATTGTTGCCTTTAGTTATTTGCCTTCAGACAGGGGCCCAGGAAATTTCTTTCCTCTCTAGGTAGCACGTTAATTGACTTTGTACTTCTTCAGGTCTTGTTTTGGCAGCTTAATTGTTTGATACTTCTACAAGTCTGGCACTTCAGGCTCAGGGGACATTGCAGAAGAGTGGGTGAATAATAACAGCCAGAAAGACCAGGAAATTGGCTATGGGATTGTTTCTCCTAGAAATGAAAGAAAAGTTTTACCTATAATAATGCTCTTTTATCTAGAATGCATGAAAGCAGAAAAAAATTTAAAAAGAAAACACATTGCTCATTATGATAGTGACTAAGTATCTATTACCAAGGAAGATTTTTAGATTGAAAACCCAATTCATTGGACTCAAATATTTTTAGTCAGTTATAAAATGGAATGTGAATCCAAACTGTCACTTCATGTGCCCACAGAGACATACTTAGGGAGGGCTAAACTTAATGAATTATGTGGAAAAGTGTCTATCTTGCTTCAGATATCTCCAATGAGAGAGATTGTTTTAATTAATGTACATTATCTATCTATCTATCTATCTATCTATCTATCTATCTATCTGCACGTAAATCACACACATGGAAATATTATTGTGACTGCTCATTACAAGAAAAAAATAAATATTATGATAATATTTTGAACAAATTTTCTGTGATAAGTATCATTCTATTTTTAAACCATTCTATTTATTATTTGTAGATTTCAAAACTAGGACATGGGAAATCTGGATTTATAGCATCTGCAGCAATTCCAGCCATCCTTAAGGAATATGTGCTGTAAACGGTCCAGCATTTAAAGAAAGAATGCAAAGCCACTTTCTTCCGTCTCGAATATGAAAATGGCAGATTTCAATCTGCCAATTGTTAAAAATGGAAACTAAGTGATAGTTGTGAGTTTTTATATTTTATATACTTTAATTTTTGTCAAAAACATAATCAAAATAAAATCAAACTACAGTTCCTATTGCTGTGATAAGACACATTACCCAAAAACACTTGGGGAAGAAAGAGTTTATTTCAGCTTACAATTCTCAGGTCACAGTCCATCACCAAGAGAAGTCACAAGACAGGACTAGCAGACAGGAACTGAAGCAGAATTCAAAGAGAAATACTGCTTATTGGCTTTCAAATCATTGTTTGCTCAGTCTGTTTTCTTATACATCTCATGACCCCATGTGTGGACAGCACTGCCCACTGTGGGGTGGGCTCACCCACATCAAATACTGACTCCTGGAACTTACTCTTTTGTCTTCTTCATTGCAGTGGCTCATAGCCATTAGCATAATTTGCCCCACACTTCTCCAATGGGATCTATTTAAACACCGGGAGTCGGAGACATGTGATACCTCCCCATATCTCATGTGCCACAACAATTCCTTCTCATCTTCTTACACCCACTCAGTAAGTTCCACGTTAATGTGAACTTCTGCCCTGGACTCTAGCTAATAATTCCTTTGCATGATACAGAAATATCCTCCTTTAAAAACTCAAACTATGTAATTTTACCTTTGTTCATTCAGTCTCGTCCTGTGTCTTTTCTCATTTACTGTGTGAAACTTGTGCAGAACCTCTGACATAATTCTACTGGGAAGAAAAGAATCAAAACATTTACCACACTTTACCCCTCCATTTGGAAATAAGTAGTTATTGAAGAACATATATCCATCCTCATTCTGTATAAGAATACAAAGTCTGTATTGCTTGAAAGGTGAATGTGAAAGAGCCATTGGTGGAAGTCAGGATTCTAGAGAAATGGATAAGTATTTTTTTAAACTAATCACTTTTTGTTTTTCTTTTAATGAGATAAAATGCTAGATTCTCTTTTCTAATAAAAAAAGAGAGAGAAGCATTATGCTCTCTTGAATTTTGCTAATAAATAAAACCTAAAAATTCCCTAAGCCTGAAAAGTGTTGAGCTCCAAACTAAACGACTACCATAAGACTCAACTTGGTGTTCTTTGGCCAGAAAGACAAATGTAGGAGAAACTTACTCCAATTTGCATAACCTGAATACTGTACTCTAGAAACACCATCAGACAACAGTGCCTGACATAAAGGGAAGAAGTCAACCTTCCCAGCTTGAAACTCACTTAGGCCATGTGTACAATGCTTGAGTAGCTTATGTGGTTTTATATTAACTTGTTTTCCTGAAATTCTATGGCAGTATTTAAATAATTTTATTGTTAAGATCTAGATCATGAAAAGTAGGGTGTGTGATATCTCTGCACGACCTACTTTAAAACAGAATTAGCAAACAGATCAGTAGCTTCCAGATACTATTATGAATGGTAAATTATAGTTCAACTCTTCAATTGGGTGAGGTTTGTTTCTAGGTGAAAAGCAATACTTTGAACTTCATAAGGGTATTGGTTGCCATTTTATATTAATACAAAAAAATAAAATTTTACTTTTAAATGGTTAGTTTTACGTTATGTAAAATGAAGATCTCCAAAATACCTATGTTAATAATTGTTAAAGGCTAATGGACTGGATGATCATAATTGTAGAGGATTAGAAATTTAAGATCTAGCACCAAAAATATATGGTATTATTTTTCATCCCCATAATAGCTATTCATTGCCCATCTCTGTGCCTAACTTAAAATGCCTATGATTATCAGGAGAATGTTTGAAATATATTGCTTCAGCAGCTTTTTGGATCCTATCTAAGGTCTTGACCCTGGTAGAAATGTTTTGCTAATTTGCTGTAACTCACTATACAAGTTACATTCATTATTGATGTATGAAAGATTTGATAAGAATTAACTTAATGAACAAAGACTTGTTTCAACTGTCCACCGAAAGAACAGCCTATCATGGTCAGGGAAAGACGAAATAAGGATTGTGAGACAGAGGGTCACTTCCATCTGCACTCAGTGGAATGCGATGTTTTTCACTTTCTTTTTTATATAAAGTCTGGGACACCAGCCAAGGGAATGGTGTCATGCACATTCAGTATGACTTAGCACTCTTCAGTTAAACTTTTCTGGAAACTTAGTGGAAAAATGAAGGGGTGTGTCTGTTGTGACTGTGAGTAACAGAAGTTATCCCTAACACCTACCTACATGATGTCCTGAACAGTGCATTGGATAATACTCTGATTTCTAGGGGGCTTTGTTTTGTTATTGTCAGACTTTGTAGATCAGAGCATGATCCTCAGGATTGTGATTCATATCTGACTTAGAACAAACTATTTTTGTTCCCTTTCAGGTAAGAGCTGTATTTTGTGTGAAAGATTATGTTAATTGAACCCATAAAAATACTTAAGAAAAAACTGCTTTCAGTGTTCAAAGCTACCTGAGGCTAAAGATTACAAAGTTAAAACTTAGGGCTTTATTGCATATTCATAACATGACTTAAAATGGCAATGATTATAACTTTGATGATGTCTAATAATTGTAGAAGCAATGAGTAATTCTTGGATTAATATCACATAATAAAACTCATTCTAGGTATTGGTTACTGGCTTAATTTTGGAGTGGATTTGATAGATGTATGTGGATAAGAAATGAAGAACAGTGTTTGTGGAGGCAGAAGTCCACAGTAAGGAGAAGGGAACTTATGCAAATGTATGAATTGTAGTATTAGTTGGATAAATGCTGGAAGTCAAACCAAAACATGACTTTTCAAATAGACACCTAGGCATTCTAAAGGCATTTACCAGATTTCTGCTTCATGGGAAAGGGCAAGGTCTTGCTAAAACTTTATAAAAGCAAAATTAAATCTCTAGAAGTCATTAGGTGACTAGAAAATAGGTATGGATGGCTATAGTATTTATTTCTCGGTCACTGTCTTATCTTTAACCTGTGTGCTTAACTGTTTGCAGCAGTGCACAGTAAGAAGTGGGAAAAAATTTAAAAAAAAATTCCAATAGTATTTGTAAGGTATGGTGGTTGTGGTAGTTGAATGTAATTGGACCCCATAAGCTCATAGAAAGTTTCACTATTTGGAGGTTTGGCTTTGTTGAAACAGATATGACATTGTTTGAGGAAGTGTGTCGCTGTGGGGGTAGGCTTTGAGGTCTCATATATGTTCAAGTTAAGCCCAGTGTCACAGATCATTTCCTATTGCCTGTAGGTCAACATGTAGGACTCTCGGCTTCTTCCCCCCTGCATCGTGTCTGCCTGTACACTATCATGTTTGCACCATGATGATAATGTAAGGCACCCTGATTAAATGTTTTTTCTTTATAAGAGCTGTCATGGTCATGGTGTCTCTTCATGGCAGTGTAAATCCCAACTAAGACACTGGTTCATCTCAATTATCAACCTATAAGATTTAGAATCAGGATAGAAAGAACTCTCTGGGATTATCTGTAAAAGGTTAGTTGAGGTGGAAAGACCCACTCTGTATATGTGGGATGTACCAACTCATGGACTGGGTTCAGTACGAAATAAAAAGCATAATGAAAACTGACTTCCAGTATGTGTGTCCTTTTGCTTCCTGACTATGGATATAATCTTTCCAGCTGCCTTATCTCCTGCTGACATGACTTCTCCCTAGAACCATGAGCCAAAATAAATCTTTCCTTCCTTAATCTGTTTCTGTCAGGTATTATCTCACAATGAGAAACATTACTAATACACAGGGTAGATGGAGGTATTTTTGTTTGTTTGTTTTGGTATTTTTTGTTGATGTTCTTTTGTTCTTTGATTTGCTTCTGTTTTTGTATTTTTGTCATTTGGAGACAAGGACTCACATCTGGTCCAGGGTAGACAGGCACCTGTTTGTCTATTATACTCATTATTCAGAATAATTCTCTTTATTAGCTTTCTGAGAATACAAGGTATATTATAGTTGTGGGCTTCCTTATTGACCTTTTAGTCTCCTTTGATGACTGAGGTAATAGACTCATAGCTGAAGCTCTTCAAAGAGACTAGCAAAAGAAAACTAGAAATAATTGCAAAGCTGAGTCCCCCCCCCTGCCACAATATTTCAATCCATACAGGAAGGGATTCAGATAATCCATCCTCAATGCTTCCTGATTAAATGACACAGTCAATGAAATAAGGGTATTATGTGGTAGGGGACTACATAAAAATTGAGAAAGTTTGTTTAAAACTGACATTATTTAAAGATTATATGATCAGGCTAGAGATACAATGCAGCCTACTAAGGGGAGAGTTTACATCCAAAACTGAACATTTCAGAATTAGTAGCAAAATGCTTGTACTACAAACTTAATATTATAAATAAACAGCATGCTAAAAATGTATAATTATCATTAGGTTGAGTTTTAGACTTCAAAGTTAAAGGGAAGAAGGAACTTACCCAGCAAAGATGTCTCAGTGATGGGGTTCAAGGAACTAGGCTCTCTCGTGGGTTTGCAGACTGTAATGAGTTGCAGAAAGGGAAGTAAAAGGGAAGAGTCTTCAGGAGGAAAGGAATGGTGAGTGATGTACAAAGAGGCTTTGCTGGCAACGGTCTGGAACTAGGCTTAAGGATTTGGAGATGGTAGTGGTTTGGGGAGAGATAAAAAAGCAGCTTGCCTAGGAAGGGTGAGTTGTGAACTTTAGCATTAATTTTTAATAAAGTCTTCTTCCTATTGGGGGAATTATTAAGGCAACTCCACGTTGTTAAAAGAAGTCTTATTTTGGGGTAACTTTCAGCCATTAAAGGGGTTGCTTACAGGATCCAGGAGAGGTGTGTTCTCTGGAGAACTCTGCTCGGCCTACAATCCGGCATCCAGGATCACCAGCAACCAAGAGAGCCCGCACATCCAGATCTTGGGTCTTAAGGGCTCCTGTCTTGGCCTCGCCCCAGGGGTGAGTCATAGGTAGGAGCAGCAGTTACCAGAAGCCTCATCAGGGGTAGTGCTTCCAGGTAGCTGGAAGAGCTACCCACCACATCTTCCACTTTGCATATCCCCACTAAAGGCTGTTAATCTCCTCTGGCATAAGACAATGAAGGTAGAGCAATGGTCAAAGTAGAAAGTTGATAACCACTAATGTCTGAGGTCTTAGGTTTGTGTGTCATGCATAACTAGGTAATGAAAAGTCTCTTCGCACTAAACAATCCCACAAAGAGAACATATAAATAAATGAGATATTTTTACACAAATAGAGCAAAAAACTGGAAAATTTCACAATTTTTTTTTATTGGAAATGAACAGTAAATGGTAGCTCAGTTTCTGCATATATAATTTAATAAGGTGATTCTTAAATATTTTTGTGAGATTCAAAAGGCAAAAACTATCATTGAAACCTCAAAGAAATATACAGAAGACTCATAATAAAATTTAAGGAAAAAAATGGAAACAATTTACAGTCCATATATTGTTACCTGATTTCTAAAAATTAAAGCATTCTATTTCACTTGAGAAAAGGGCATTATTTTCTATAATCATCTTGATTATAATAAATAGATATTAAAATTAAATACATGTCGTACATGTATACATACAACAAGTACACAATTTTTAATAGTGAAAAAATTAACTACTCAGATGTCTGTATATACTAATAAATTATGATTTTAGAATTTTATACCACATACTAATAAAAATAACCTACAACTACAGAGAATAATGATGGTGGAACTTTTAAGAATCACATTGCTTCAGAGTTTTAAGACAGAATAAATCTATCTGGGAATCTCACCTTGGTCACATAGAGTATGGAGGCATGCAAGATGAGCTCCTTCTTATGTTTGATATTCTATTATTCCTTCCCAGTGTCAGTCTCTCAGAATTGTTCAGTGTTTCATATGTTCTCTCCCACCCAAGCACTAACCAGGCCTGACCCTGCTTAGCCTCCAAGGTCAGACGAGATTGGGAGTGTTCAGGGTGGTCTGACGGTAGATTAATGTCATCTGAAGACACTTTCATAAAACATTGTGAAAATAGAAATCATTAACAAACTGTATTTCCATACATTCAAAAAGAAAAATAATTGGTCTTATTATTGTCATACTAATTTTGAGGAAATTTGGAGATTTTTTTTTCCCACAAATGACCTACATCATTTTATGAATTTTTTGAGAACCATTAACTTAGAGGTATGAGATAGGTGAATTTTGTTCATATTCAATAGAAGGTGGGTATATAGTGAAACGCTATTCAGAACATTCCCTGACCAAAACAACAAATAGGTTTCCCCCTAATGTCAGTGGCACCAAGGTTTAAAAACCTTCACCTGGACCATATGCCTTTGCTAAACATTGTTCAGTACAGCTCTGAAACTTTATACTCTACTGTTTATCATAATTCCCAGGATGTACTCCTTAGAAAAACAGGAGATACCACAGACGTTTTGCCATATGTTTGATGACAAAAATCTCGCCTCTCCTCTACTTTTAATTCCCTGAATGTTAATTAACCTTTACAAATGCAAGTTAATGAAAATATGTGTTAATTGCATATTTTTCCTTTGTGCCATTCTCTATACTCAGAGGCTTATCAATTCTAAAAGATCAAAATAAGTGGGATAGAGGGCCAAAATAAACATTATTTTTTTAAAAGAATTGTTTCCATATACCAACTACTTAAAGTCCCTATATCCTGAGATTCCTCTCCAATTTATCACCCTGTTCTAATCCATCTGGAAGATGGAGAAGGGAAAGGAAAGGTTTTCTAAAACTAACAATATTGTTCTCTGCAGTTTATGAACAGTGTTTTTATGCTGTGAACTCCAGACATTTTAAAAGATCACCACATAAAGATAAAATCTGCCGGGCAGGTGGTAGTGTAAGCCTTTAATCCCAGCACTCAGGAGGAAGAGCCAGGTGGATCTCTGTGAGTTGGAGGCCAGCCTGGGCTACAGAGTGAGTTCCAGGAAAGGCGTAAAGCTGCACAGAGAAACCCTGTCTCAAAACAAACAAACAAACAGTCACAATAGTGGCTTGAAAAAGGGACGGTTTATTCCAACTCACAATCCAGCCTATCAGGGTATGGACTGAAAAAGCAGATGCTTGTAAGAACTGGTCACATTGTGTCCAGAGTCTAGAATAAGAGAATATTGACTGGAAGCTACCTCTCAGTTTCTTTTCTGGACTTACCCAGTCCAGGCTTCCAGCTAGCACACAGTTCGAGCCATAGTGGGTGGGTTTTTTCATTGCATTTAATTTAATCAAGATAATTCCCACAGGTCTACCCAGAAGTATTTCTCCAAGATGATTCCACATTCTTTCACATTCATATAATATTCACATAATTTCAATCAAAATTATACAAATCCTCTAAAAATTCTAAGTAGGAAAATGACTTCTCTGGCACAAAACTGATTTTTTTTTTCTAATTACTTTGATATACCTTCCAGTTCTCTTTTTGGAGCCCCCTAACAATTACAAGTTGTAGGGGATTTTAGTGATATTTGTGGTGGTTTGATGATAATGGATGAACCACTGAATTACCGGTAAGTCACTCAACTGTTTTTGTTAGTAAGAGTTGTCATGGTCATGGTGTCTATTCATAGCAATAGAAATCATAATTAAGACAGAAGTTGGTATCCGATACTGAGGTATTGATGTGATAGTCTTGACTTTGTTTTTGTTTAGAGGAATTTGAACTTTGGAACTTTGGGTTAGGAAAGCAGTGGCATGCTTTAAGTTCTGCTCAATGGGCCATACTAGTAGGAGCATAAAAGACAATGGTGTTGAGAATAATTTAAACTGTGGGGGACTGCCTCAAGTTGTTTCAGAGAAGAAGAATTTTAGTATGTTGCCTAGAGATGGTTCTTGTGATATTTTGGTGAAGAATGTGGCTGTTTTTTGCCCTTGTGATAAGTATCTGCCTGAGGCTAAAGTGAAGAGTTTTAGATTAATTTCACTGGCAGAAGAAATCTCAAAATAAACTAGTATAGACTCTGTCATATGGTTACTAGTGCCCATGTTTATAAGGATTTATAATGGAAAGGAGCAAGCTGAGGTGGAAAGGAGTACCAGGAAGTGAAATGGAGCTAAGTCCTGTGTTCAAGAAGATAAATAGATTAAGGAATGGAATAAAGGGTCTAGTGACCTCAGGGCAAGTTCCCACCCAACTAACTTTCCAACTTGTGAAAAGGAATTACAGAAAATCTTAAATTAGGGTATGGTGGTACAATCCTTTAATCCTAGCCCATAGATGCAGAGGCAAGTAGATCTCTGAGCTTGAGGCCAGTCTGGTTTGCAGGTCCAGTTCCAGGACAGCCAAGCTTAAGCAGTGAAGAAATCTATTGATAACAGAAAGCTGGTGAAACATAACTGAACAAGGGGGCCCTGGCAAGCTGCAGAACTTGCAGGTTAGGCCACATGGTCTGGCTTTAGAGTTAAGGATAGAAGAAAGGGGTTATAGAATTTTCCCTGTGAACAAGGAAAACTACTGAGGCTAGGCTAGTGTCAAGGGTGCCCTGAATGGGGGCCTAGAGAGGCCATTGCATGAAGCTGTGAAGTTGAATCCTATATTGCCTTCAAGATTCACTTTTATTTTACCACTTCATGATTTCCTGGAAATGATTCTATGGGCAAAAAAGTACAGTCCAATATGACTCAACATCAAAATAAAGAAAAATTCAAACTTACTCTTAACCTTTTTTTAATAGTTTGGTTTTGAAAATAAACAGAAAGAAACCTTACAATACAGACTAACTACATCATTACAAGTTTAGCACGAGAAGGAGTCAATGTCCCTTTACCCAAAAGATATATCAATTATCTTGCCCCTCCAGTTACTGGGAAACTGAAGCCAGTAACAATAGTGGTATGCACTATTGTGAGTACTCTCTTTCATGAGAGATCTCTATAATTGCTTAACTTGCTGTAAGTCATTTTCCCGTTATGATCATTTGGATCACAGATAGATTAAGACAAAGCTTTCCTCATTGCCCCTGTGTTTGAAAACTCATTACAGAATAAAGATAGGGTTTTGAGATTACTTTAAGGGCTGCAATAAAAATCATATAGAGCACTAACATTTGGCTAGATAAGATGGGACTTGCAGCAGATATCCAAGTCTTCAAACCTCACATTAGGTGTGACTTGTAACAAGATATTTTAGCAAGAAAGTTGGATGATAGTAAATACTTCACAATAATGTAGTATTATTTCTTTTCACCTAAATTCTTCCTAATGCGTACTTGTAAATTATGGAGCAAAGTAGAAAAATGTAAGACATTCAGTACAAAAAAAAAAAAAAGGAATCACACATTTTTACAGAGCTTCTTATATCTAAGACTGTGTTTTTGGGCACACCAAACCCTTTCCTTAGAAAGAATGCAAAAAATTTTTTTATAAAATATGTTATCTACAGTGGTAGTTACGTGATTGTTTAAAATCTTTAAGTGAAAACATGACAAAAATCTATAACCAGAAAAAGATCATGCTTTTTTTTTTCTCATGTAAAGATTGTAATAGACATCCCAAGAGTAGGGCAGATGTCAAATCTGGCTCTTTTTGAGAAGCATTCCTTTTTCTGACCAAGAGGCCCGATGATGACCAGACCTTTGTCACAAAGGTGGAGAAAAACAGTAATGGCAGTGGCAATGGTGAAATTGTAGACATTGGGTAATATGCTATATTATCAGATTAACTCACAGAAAAGAACACTGAAAACTTACATAGAAGCACAGATTTTGCTAGGCAGGCATGATGTTTGAGAAAGGTTCCACATTTCACTATAAACTACTTTGGGCTCTGACAAAGTCTACTAGACATGACATTTTCCTTCCTTTTCTTCTACTGATTATTTAAACTGGTGAGACCATCCTCTTCTCCATATCAGCAGGCTTACTCTCTGAAAGCAGCTGATGATGAGTACCTGGCCAATTAACATGTTTTTATACAGACTGCAGAATCCATCCAAGATGAGGATGAGGATTTATCTATGCTTTCATGGGTGCTTTGAAGCCACACTTAAGGATGCATTTATTTACCGTTATTATATGGTAAGTCCCTCTGTGTGATAGTTATCATTTTTAATTATTCCATGTATAAAAATACAAATGGTTTAGTGTAGAAATAATACAGAAAGTATAGACCATTTAATCAGTCATGTTAAATCAATGCTAAGAGTTACTAGATTTGCCCTTGTCTTTCACTTATTATTTGTATCTTTGGATTACTACCTCATTTTCACATATCAAATGCATATTTTATCCTCCATAAGTAAAAGATGAGTTCATCTCTTGGGCTGAATTTTGAGAGTTATAAGTATTCATTTTTGTTGGCCCAGTTTTTGTGAACCATCCTATAGTTTACTCTGCCCCATTGTCAATTTTTTTCTAGCCAATATTCATCTTTGTAATATTTCTCATTACTTTGGCATTCAGAAAATATTCCCTTTTTCAGGGAACTAGATAGGAATAGGAGAATTCACCTGTGTTGTTTTCAGCCCATCGGAAAAGCAGATAGATACTCCATGGAGCAATGGAGCAGAAGATGGCAGTTTGTATGTGACACAAACATTCTCTCTAGTTTTACGTAAGGTTCATCAACACAAAAGTGATGTAAAATCATCAATATTTATTTGTATCCATCCATTTTACTACAAGGATTTGCAATACAAAACTGATTATCTCCTTTATGAGCTTAGTTATTGCATTGTTGTTCCACTGAAAAGTCTGATACTTGCTTTGAATCTAACAAGATGCAGGTAGCTTCATCTACCTTCTTTGTAGCCATAAATTAGTTATCTTTGGGTTTTAAGTGGGAACTGTATGGGGTTTTACAGTATAAGGAAATTTCTGGGTTTTGTTTTTTCTCCCTGCAAACTTTTCAGTTCAGGAACATTATTTCGAAACTAGTTGTTTCTCAAAATAGCCATGAGAGGAAATAAGCACATTTTAAAAAAGTATGTCAACTGAGACCAAGGGTAATTAAGCAACTCAATAACTTGGAATTAACTTTTCCTATGACAAGCTGACAGTAGATGTAAATGAAAGTTTTAAATAATATCAAATTACACCAAGCTCTTAATGTAGAAAAAAATAAGGTAAGACCTTTAAAACTGTCAGTGCCATGTTAACCCTTTGCAGAGGAGGTCATAAAAATCATTGAAGGATAGCTGTCATTCTACGAATTAACCATATATGAACAACTGTTATCCCCATTTCTATTGTAATAAAAGTACAGGGGTGATATTGACATGTAAACTTATTTCTAACTGAATGTATCTTTTTTTTTTTAATTGTGAAAAGGAAAGAAATTATACATGGCAAACGCATCCCCTTTGTTGCTGAAAATTCTCTGTCACTGTTCATTTCACATTAAATATAAGTTATACATGTGTGAATAAATTCTAAAAACATTGATTCCCTTTGTTTTGTTCATCATATATAGTTGCTGAAAAAACATTTGGGATTACACCCAGTGTTCTGGATCAAAGCTGAAGTCAATGGTGTAATAATTAATACTTGGGATTGGTATTCTAATTGTATGACTCTGTTATTGGTATTCATTATTCTTTAGATAATTCTCATTCCAGCAACTTACACTTCAAGTATTTTGTAATTATCATGCTTTTGTAATATTTCCCTAGGGAAAATTTATAAGAACATTATAGGAACAATTTATAAGAACACTGCATTTTGGATTCTACTTGGGAGAGGTTGTATTTGTGTGCTCTCAGAAGAGCAAAAAAATGTAACTTTGCAACGAATTAAATTATCTAGTCCACTCATATGCTGGATTTCAAACAAATATGAATTATAAGAAATGTATCTTTTTTTTCAGTGTCCTACTTAAAGAAATTGGAGCCGGGCGGTGGTGGCGCACGCCTTTAATCCCAGCACTCGGGAGGCAGAGCCAGGCGGATCTCTGTGAGTTCGAGGCCAGCCTGGGCTACCAAGTGAGTTCCAGGAGAGGCGCAAAGCTACACAGAGAAACCCTGTCTCGAAAAACCAAAAAAAAAAAAAAAAAAAAAAAAAAAAAGAAATTGGAAGTGTCATTACAACGTAATCAACAGGAATAAAAGATCCATATACGCCTGTCTGGATGTAAGCATGCAATATTGGATGTAAATTGGAAAAGCTCATCTTGGGTAGAGGCAGAGTTTGTGGAGCACTTACCAAATCAGACCCTATGTACTATCTCTTAGGCATTGTGAGCATACATTTACCACACTGGTATGAAAAAAGTTATTAGCAACAAGAAATGTTCAAAGCTCATGATTGACTTTCTGTTTTTTCATATCTACCTTATATGTGAACATGGTGGCCTGCAGGAAATACAATATTTTATTACCAGCTTCATTGGCTCTGGCTCACAGTGAGTATCAAATGGAAAACAACCACTGAGAATAGTTGTCACATAAATTAAGGCACATTTACAATAAATAAGGAGAGCATGAAGTCACTTCCAAAGCCTGTGTTTCCTGAAGTCAGATTAAGTTGATTCATTTATCTGAGCAGATAATTTATTTTCAAAAAGGAGAAAAAGTGTCATTGCATGCGTGGATGAGAACAAATGCCAGCAGCCAGCTTGACAATATGATCCCACATATATCCCATCTTATGGAAATGAAGCTTCTGCTCACCTTGGGAAGAGATTATAAGTTTAAAATGGGGCAGAGGTCACTTTATAATCACTCAACAGGTTCCTTGATATGTTCTGAGTTTTTTAATGTTTGTGGATACATGGAATTATATAAGCTTTACGTCTCATTCTTTCAAGAACCTTTGAAAAACAAATTGAGTTGTTAATTTATAAATTTATATTTTATACAGTATATTTTATTTGCTTTTTTTTAGTTGTTAGTCTATTTTCCCCATTGGTATATATTTATTGTATGTAATATTGTGTTATATCAGAATAACATGTGCTTGAACCTTGAACTACTATTCTTTCCAATTCAGAATAGATGAATGAAAGGAATCATTGAATTATAAATGCTGAACCACTTAATTTGTTGGCATAATTACATGGGTGTGGGTGAAAGGTTATTTACAGTAGTATATTTAAGGACATCAGCAAAGCCCACCCAGCATAGATAATGACGCCTGAAAGCTGAAAACTGTAGGTCAGTGTACAACTTGCAAACATGTATATAACTTTGAGATCTCATTCACATTCTTTGGTTGAAATCTGCTTCTTTCAAGCAGATCTGGTAGTCTAGGAATGTCCTTCAGAACTGGTCGTATAATCTTGGGAATGGGAGGGACCTAGTATATCTGGTCAGTTTAATAGACAGACGTGAATATTCATGGTGATTAAAAGCTTCTAAGTAACAAAGAAAACAATCAAATGAAGAGATTTTAGAAATGGACGAAAACCATTTTTAATTATACATCTGGAAGTTAAGTACTAGAACAACGGAAGAAACACATAAAAATATAATAGTAATTTGAACCAAATCAGTTAGTCAGCTATGAAGAGCTCTCAAATGATGAAACATAAAGACAATAAACAAGAAAAAATGCTTAATATCAGTAGACATCAGATAAATCCAACCAAGACTATAAATCTGTCGTTTTTTTTTTTTTTTTTTTTTTGTTTTTTGGTATTGAGTATGGAACTGCAAAACAACTTTGTCTTAAAAATAATCTTTTAATTTATTTTTAAATATGGAGATTTTTTTGTATATTACTACTATATTTCAAATCATTTTTTTAAACTAAAAGATTTTACAATCAATTTTTCAATGCTAATTCCCAAAGCTTACCTAATCATATGGTTGAAGTCACTGCTTTATTCACATAGAACTGACATGAATGTGGTTTGTTTGGGTAGGTTGGCCTTACAATAGACTATTTTAAAGATGTTAGAATTCAAGGGCTGAGTTCACACAGGCATAACACAATGGAATTATAACCAAGGAGTTTGTTTCTAATAAACACGTTCAGGGAGTTGCTTGCTTGCTTTCTTGATTCAGATCTGTTTGTGCTTTAGTTTATGAATTGCTGATGCTTTCTTTTCTTGTGTACCTTGGAGGAGTTTCAGTTTAAACAGATGAATGTCTATACATATTGAATTCAATATTTTAAGAATTTTATGAAAATAAATCTGTAATTTTCTAGGATTGTTTTCCCATAACTGAAGCCACACAGCCTCAAGCTCAGGTTTACAGACATCTGTTTATTCATGCACTGATTTGTATTATTTTGATAAAGAATTTGCAAGGAGAGATATTAACACAATTCAAAATTGAAGCAAAATTCCTTTCTTAAAAGTATTGGGTATATTAATCTAGGCTGGCATCCATGGTCTCAGTGTCTGCATTACATCTGTTCAGTCCTTCTGGCTTTCAAAGTCTCCATTGAGAAATCGGGTGGTATTCTGATGGGTTTGCCTTTATAAGTCACTTGGCCTTTTTCCTTTGCTGCTCTTAATACTCTTTCTTTATTCTGTATGTTTAGTTGTTTAATTATTATGTGGCAAGGGGAATTTTTTAGAGGGTCTAGTCTGTTTGGTGTTCTATAGGCTTTTTGTATCTTCATAGGCATTTCCTTCTTTAAGTTGGGAAAGTTTTCTTCTATGATCTTGTTGAATGTATTTTCTGTGCTTTTGAGTCGGTATTCTTCTCCTTCTTCTACCCCTATTATTCTTAGGTTTGGTCTTTTCATGGTGTCCCAAATTTCTTGGACATTTTGGTTCATGAATTTGTTGACTTTGGTGTTTTCTTTGATGAATCTATTTCTTCTACAGTATCTTCAAAGCCAGAGATCCTCTCTTCCATCTCTTGCATTCTGTTGGTTATACTTGCATCTGAAGTTCCTGATCGTTTACTCAGATTTTCTATTTTCAGCATTCCCTCTGTTTGTGTCTTCTTCATTTTTTCCATTTCCCTTTTCAGGTCTTGGACTGTTTCCTTCAACTGTTTCATTGCTTTTTCATGATTTTCTTTCAGGAATTTATTGTTTTCTTCTGCTTTATTTGTCCTTTCCTCTAGTTTTTCATACCGTTCTTCCCATTTTTTTGTTTGTCTTTTCCTCAATTTCATTTTTGATTTCTTTTATATAAGGCTCCAGAAGGTTGCTTTCTTCTGCTTCTTCCATTTTTTGATGTTCAAGTCTAGCTGTTGGAGGAGGGCTAGGTTCTGGTGATGCTGTATTGCTCTTCATTTTGTTGTATGTACTTCTGCCTTGACCTCTGCCCATCTCCTTGTGGTTCGTTCTTGGTTTTATCAGCACTCTTATTCCAACAGAGCTAACAGATTCAGGAAGCCTCTCTTTGGTCCAAATGGAAGCTGTCTTGTCCAGATGGGAGCTCCGGGGTGGGATGGGAGCTGGAAGCTGGTCTCTAAGTCTCAGGAAGTGGCTGGGGTCTCGAGCGGATGGGCATAGGGGCAGGGTGTGGAGATTGCAGATTCTGCCTGGGGTCTTGGAGAAGGGGAACCTTCCAGTGAGGGTGGAGGGGATCCTGCCCACACTTGGCTCAGCCTGGGAGGAGGGGACTGGACCTGCCTAGACTGATTCTACCAGGTTGAACTCAATCCACAGGGGAGTCTTTGTCCTGGAGGAGATGGGAATGGGGGCTGGGCTGGGGGGAAGGCAGGGAGGTGGAGGTGGGAGGGGGGAGAACAAGGGAATCCATGGCTGATATGTAAAATTAAGTTAAATTATAAAATAAAATAAAAATTAAAAAAAGAAAATAAAAACAAAACAAAAAGAAAACAACAACAACAAAAAACAAGATGCTTTTAAAATTCAATAAACAAAATGAAAAAGAAAAAAAAAAGTATTGGAACAACTCTCTGAATAATATTTTTACATGAAGAAAGCTCTTCTCCAATACACAGCCTCTGGTAAGCACTCACAGCTAGCACAGATGAAGTTCAACTAACTTTCAATAAGTGTATAAAAACCTTCAGTATTCTTTCTTTATTAGGTTAATTAGTTTAGTTTATATGTATCTGTTCATAATATAAATCATATATATATATATGTATATATATATAAATTTCTTAGTAGTTTTATGGAAGCCTAACACATTTCACCTTGGAGAAAATCAAGACCATCACTCTGATTCCAACCAGATATTCTGAATTAGTGTTTACTTATTTCTCAGCTAAATATCACCAAGGGATAACATAGTTGTTTATCGAAGTAGAAGTGTTATCTACATTTACAGCTTTCTGACAGAAGGACAATAGGCCTACTTGGCTTATTTGTGACTCATTGCTTAGAGAGTGATATTCATAAAAATATTTCTTATAAAATAGTTTATTTATAGAAAAAGAGTGTAGAAGTTAATCCTAGTCATATATAAGCAAGTTTATCTCAAAATGACATTTATTTCAAATTTGATTCTTTTTGTATTTAATTTCTATTTACTATGAGAAAAAATATTTCAGAAATATTTTAAATTGATATCATAAATTCACACCAGGTCTTATACAATCATTTTATTTATAGCAAATTTTGTATTAAAGACCTTCTCACAATATGACACATGTACTTAACCACTAATTTACTTTCAAAGACACTCATTTATTTACTTGAATATTTAGTTATTAATTTGTAGACATAACCTCACTAACTTTCTCAAGCTGGCTTTGAACTCCTTCTGTATTCCAGGCAAGTCTTGAATTTATGATACTTAATATCTTAAAGAATACTCTACTTAATTGATTAATTCTAGGACTCCACCTGAAACCTGACAAAGCATCATTTTGGGTGTTTGTGAGAGGGTACTTTTTAAAAGGGAGTTAGCTTGTGAGTCCCATATATATATATAAATTAATATTTGTGGGATCAACAGAACTAGCTTGGAATGAATGTAGAAACAGGTAGCATGTTTTTTTTTCCCCTTGAGAGGTGGGTCTCACCCAATTCCTGACCTGCACATCAAAAGTTCAGGCTTTAGTATAGATTCTAGGACTTCTACCGGCATATCCGTTTGAAGATGGCAGACTCTAGACTTTGAACTGAGTTTGATCTTTGGCGAGATTTTTGAGTCCTGTGGTGTCAGACTGACCTATGTGCCTGGTATTCCAATATTGCAGCATCCAGATGACCTGTTCCAAATGTAACATGACTATATTTGTGTGAGACATTTTTTAATTAACTACTTTTCGAATACTCAAATACATTTAAAGTTACTTCACATTATCTGGAGATGTTTATATATAGATTGTTTTGTTTTGCTTATTTGCATATAAAATAATTAAAGATTAAAATGAATGTCTCCTGTAAGAAGAACCACAAAGATGTTATGGTTGTTAATGACCTATTTTAGTACAGCATAATTTTAGTACAGTCTATATTTTAGCATGTTACAGGACTTTTCTATAGGAAGAATAATGCCCCTTTTATATGTCTATAGAGTTATATGCATATGCACACACGTTATACATTCTGTTCCTGCATTAATCTATTGACAGACTTTTGGGCTAAATATAAACCTGGGTATTATGAATAAAGCAGCAATGTGTAGAGAGAAGTCGAGCTTGTAGAAACAAAGAACAGATTGTGGAGGTTAGAGTCAGTGTTTAAGGGCATTGGTTGCTCTTCCAGAGCACATGGTTTCTATTTCCACCACTAACAGGGCAGCTAGCAACATTTTGCAATGTTAGTTCCAAAGAATCTAATAGGCTTTTCTGGATCCCAATGGCATTGTTTATATGAGGTTCAGATATACACACAGGTAAAAGATTTATACAAATAAAATTAAACTTAATAAATAAATGAAAACCTTTCCAGAGCCAAGAGGTTTGGAGTGAAACTAAATGGCTACCATGAGAAGAGAATTACAATTTTGCATGCTTCAAGATGCATGAATTCTAGTGCTATGTAAGGTGGAGGGTGAATATAGTTACCATCACTGAACTGTACTATTATAGCCATTTAAGAATGTAAATCTTAGTTATGTGACTTTGCCATATAAATATAAAATTAAAAGTAATTTATTGTTATAGAGAATTTTTATATAAAATTGTAAAGGCATTTTCCTACGCAAAGCTGAGATTGAGAATGATGCTACCACCTACGACAACCTAATTCAAACACGGTGAATTCTACTTTAGCTGATGCTCTACGAGATTAAAATCTGACAGTGAGGTAGCACTCAGGGAGGAGAGCTTAAAGACACTCACAGCAGCTTAGATAGGTTTCTTTTGTTCTGAGTGAAATGCTCTAAATTTTCCTTTATCTCTGCAGTAATATACTGACAACCTAAAAAGATGTGACTTCCACGTTGTTTAAATATGCTATAACCACTAAGGTGGAGACATATTGATGAGAGTGATATATAAGTAACTGAGGCGCCCACAGTGTCCTTGTGCCCTATTTTTTATATCTTTTCACATTTTTTCTTACTGGAACCGAACTGATTTAATTTTGAGCCGTTGTTGAAATGAAAGGGTGATGTCACTAAGTTTGAGACAGTGGTCACTGTCACTCATACATTGGAGGAAATCTACATAAAATTCTGATATAACAACTTAATCACGTTGAAACAGTTTTTTAGTGTTGTGGATATATATGTTAGCACACATCAAATAGTGTGGAAAGGCATCTTGGTTTCCACAGAGTAGAAAGGATTTAAAATTTGTTGAGATCTAGAAACAATCAAATCAGACAATATATACACTGAGACTAATTCCAAAATATACCATGACCAGCTAAATTCTGGGAAATAATAAGTTATTAATGCATGTTTTCCACATTAAGCAAAATTAGACACAAAATAAAAGTTTTACTTACATTAGCATGCCAGTCAAATGCTCTCATTAGCTTGCAATTACATTAGACAAGTTATCAAGTATTTGTTGATTTTGATTCTTTTCATAGTTCAAAAAGTTTTGATTAAGAGTAAATCACTTGAAATATTATGACGAAATCAGCATGTAACAACAAGTGATAAGACATGGCAGAGATGAATTCATATTTGATGCCAGGATATGGGAAAAGTAGAGGGTCTCTGTTGAGTCTTATTGACTCAGATTCCTGGCACCTATTAAAATGTCTAGTTTTCTAGACAGGGAAAAATGAATAAAAGATCTACTAATTCTTATCTTAGCAGTGTCAGGGGTTCCTATGACTAGAGGTTCATTACACCATCCTACTCTTAAGGGACCAATACTTCCCATTAAAGGTACCAGACCAAATGAGAGTAAACAGTGATATGAAAAGTTCGGTATTCTTTTTTTTTTTTTTTTTTTTGTTTTGTTTTTGGTTTTTCGAGACAGGGTTTCTCTGTGTAGCTTTGCGCCTTTTCCTGGAACTCACTTGGTAGCCCAGGCTGGCCTCGAACTCACAGAGATCCGCCTGGCTCTGCCTCCCAAGTGCTGGGATTAAAGGCGTGCGCCACCACCGCCTGGCAAAGTTCGGTATTCTTAAAGAGATTGTGGATTAGGAGGAAAGAATTCTATAGCTCTTGTGTATATGTTCTTTATAATGAAATGCCATCTACTGACTGCAAGAAGTCAGTTAAAGAACATATGTTTTCTATGTCAAGACATGGACTAGAGAGAGATGAATATAACTCCATCCAAGAAGTAGATGCTGGTACCTAATATGAGAGTATATTATATATCCAGTCTATGAAAACATAATGTTAAGTAATAAAATTTTAAAATAAGTACATCTTGAAACATAGAATATCTACCAAGACCATGAAAAGCGGCTTGGACAATTGTATTCTCATGTTTTTACATTCCCTGTATCATAATTTATAAAATTATAATGCATATCATATGTAAATGAAGGCATGAGAGGTTCAATGAGAAAGAATGTAAGCAGTCAATATCTGAAGTATTAATCATTGTATCTGTAATACTATAGTATTTCCATTGTGGCTTTGTGGTTTTCAATGATACAAGTAGAATAGCATTTGATTCACACATTTTTTACAAGAGGGAACAACTATAGGTTTTTGTTAACAAAATACATATACAAGAAGAAGTTACAGAATTTTAAATGTTATCTATTTAAATATTTTACAATTTTCACTCTAAGAAATATAGCATATTTTAAAATTATTTACGTTTTTATATTTAATTCAATTACCTTTACAAATTAGACATTTATGGAAAGATTGATAGAAGAAGTAGTGTCAAAACAAAGGAGAATATTAGATATATTCTTCCTGGTTTACTGTTCCTTGTCATTTACCAGACTAATTTTTTTTTTTTTTTACCAAATACATGACTTTAACGATATAAGCATATTGAATTATACTTACATTCAGTTAATAAAAATTTTATGATGTCTCTATAGTATATAACTTTCTAATAAAACAGTTGACATAATTTAAAATGCAATAACTCTAGTAAGCTATCTAAAATATATTTTAAAGTGTTATGAATAAAAAAGAAAAATAAAACTTCAAATTTATGCAAGAAGCTACTGAAACTATTAAAAGTAGCATTACACGCTGAAATGGCAATTTATGCTGGACTTCAGTAACTTTATGACTCTGAAAATGATTGTTAATGTCTCCACAAGTCATTGAAAATATATCAATATTTTACATTGTTATTAAAGGTATTGAAGTGATAAGAAACTAAATCAATGCCTCACTACTGTCATTTGTAAAATCTAGAATCACTGCAAGTATGAAACATGAGAACTAGGGGTATAAGTAAAGCTTTCTTTTGATCTTTGTATTCATTTTTTGGCATTTTCTTAGATCATAAGTTTAATATTTTTCTTATATGCAGATCTTATCAAAATACTTGAGATAAAAAGGTCAAATATAAGTGTTTGTACTATCTCACTCTCTATCAGACATGATGTAAACTAACTTAGAAAATAATGATTCTTACATGACAGTAGCATTTTATAAAAAATTTAAATGTAAAATTAAACACAATTAACAAATACAAAATATCGTTGAAAAGTAAATATGGACAAATTATACTGAAATCTAAATAAGGAGGGCAGTATGTTTGAATTTAATTTCTTTTGCTCGTTGAAGCAGTAATAATTTTCAAGGGTTCATAGGATATTATTTCTTACTCTCACCACCCAGAATCGACATTCAGATACTAACTGGCTACAACTGCTGGAATCTGCTGTAACCTATCATGCTCTCTGGGAAGGCTGTGCCTCTGTTAGTAGTCCATTGTGTTGCTGAATCAATAAAGCGGCCCCTTGCCTTGCTTCTTCACTCCAGCTGTGTGGATATGTCTGAAGACTCGCTATATTGTTGCTAATCTCACATAGCCCATACATGAGAAATAACAGTGCCAAGAGTATTTGAAGTTTACAAAATAATTTCGTAAAATGAAAACTTATTAATATGAAAATATGCGTATTTCTTTTTGTATGTATTAAACAATTAATAAGAAAAGGAGAAAGTGTAATTATATATTCACTTATGTCCAATTTATAACATTTAAGGGGAAAAAAGAATAGAGGCTTACAAATTGGCAGATGTGCTGAAAATCTCATTAATTTTGTGCCCAAATTTGATAATAAGCAGTTAATATTGCACTGAATTATACAGAAAACTCGATTTACAAAATAGAAAAAATTGGCAATTCATGTTGTATAAATGTAGACCAGGATTTTGGTGGATAGGAACCAAGAATATGAGAAGATAATTTTCAAAAAATATATTCTATTCTTTACAAATAGTTGTTGATGACACAGTAAGTTACCAGGAAATTATTGTGTAAAATGAAATAAATCAGCCTCAGAGACAAACACATTGCAATAAATCTCTCTGACTCTGTCTCTTTCTCTGTCTCTGTCTCTCTCTGTGTATGTGTGTGTGTGTGTCTGTGTGTGTGGGGGGCGGGTGTCTGTGTGTCTGTATGTCTATGTGTCTGTGTGACTGTGTGTGTTAAAAAAGTCATAAAATGTGCCATGAGATAGCAGGCAGTTGTCATAAGTATGCTGTGGTGGAAAAAAAATGTGCAACATGAAAGCAAAGGTAGTAGGCACTAGCAAGAGTTTAGCATAGGGATAACGAAGAATTAGAACATTAGAAGTAATGATGCACATGTATGGAATTTCCTTAATGAATCCTATCACTTTGCTTGAACAGGAAAAGAAAGAAAGAAGCAAAGAAAGAAAGGAAGTAAGGAAAGAAGAATGGACAGAAGGAGAGTGGAAGAAAAGGAGGGTGGATGGTTAAGGGAGAAGAGATGAGAGGAAGAAACTGAGGATATGCCTCTATTACTAAAGCATTCACTGCATGAGCACTAGAACCAGTTTGGTTTCCCAAGAGCCACCTAAATATCTGGTGCTGCATCACTGTTGTATGGCACTATTCCTGGGGAGGTGAACATATGTCCTCTTACCCCAGATAGAGAACCAAGTACAAAGCAAAGCAATGATACCATCAAAGACAGATTTGGTAAACCAATGAGTCTACTGGATTTACTTATTCACGTAGACATAAGAGGTTGGTTACAGGATCACAGACCAGTCAAAAACAGATGCCTTAGTGAACAACTTCCTTTTGTGTTTATCAAAGAATTAATTAATAAGAGGAGGAAGTGTAAATACACATTTACATAGCTCCAAAGGTACAACATTTAACAGGAAAAACTGAGCATGGCTAATGACTCATGAATGCCGAAACTTTGGTACTACATGCATGACTTAGTCAGGAAAACAAGTTGGAGAACTCCTCCTCAGCGTTCCTTACTGTTTATATAACCTTAGAGAGAAGAGAACCTTGCGTGTTTGCTATGTTTTAGGGATTTTCTAAGAGTATACGCATTTTTTTTTTAATTTTTATTTTGCAATACAATTCAGTTCTACATATCAGCCACAGATTCCCTTGTTCTCCCCCCTCCCGCCCCCCTCACCTTCCCCCCAGCCCGCCCCCCATTCCAATCTCCTCCAGGGCAAAGCCTTCCCCACAGACTGAGATCAACCTGGTGGACTCAGTCCAGGTAGGTCCAGTCCCCTCCTCCCATGCTGAGCCAAGGGACCCTGCATAGGCCCCAGGTTTCAAACAGCCAACTCATGCAATGAGCACAGGACCCGGTCCCACTGCCTGGATGCCTCCCAAACAGATCAGGCCAATCAACTGTCTCACCCACTCAGAGGGCTTGATCCAGTTGGTGACCCCTCAGCCATTGGTTCATAGTTCATGTGTTTCCATTCGTTTGGCTATTTGTCTCTGTGCTTTATCCAACCTTGGTCTCAACAATTCTCTCTCATATAAACCCTCCTCATTCTCGCTAATTGGACTCCCAGAGATCCACCTGGGGCCTAGTCATGGATCTCTGCCTCCAGGTCCATCAGTAGTTGGATGAGGTTTCTAGCACGACAATTAGGGTGTTTGGCCATCCCATCACCAGAGTAGGTCAGTTCGGATTGTCGCTCGACCATTGCCAGCAGTCTGTTGTGGGGGTATCTTTGTGGATTTCTGTGGGCCTCTCTAGCACTTTTAATGGAGCCTCTCTTTAAAACTTCTGAGTGTTAACCTGCTTTCAGTAGAATTTTCTGAGCCTTAAAAGACTTCCGTTGTTTCAATTCACCCAAAAACTCCTGCACAACAAGCGTCCTTAGTCCCAGCAGTAGGGAGCTGGAGGATCCCTGGAAAGGAGGTTTGATTGCCAGAGCGGCAGCATAGAGGAACGCAGGATTCAGTAAGAGACCAAGTTATGAAAGAATAGATTGGAAAAGGCTGGTAAGATGGGTCATCTTCGCATGCAAATAAAGAAGCAAAGAAGAAGGGGGAAAGGAAGAGAAAAAAGGAAGAAATAAAGAAAAACAATTAAATTGGAGTTTTAAATAAAAACAGATTACCTGCATGAGCTCTGCCCTAGCAAGCATGCTGGTTTTGAAGACATAATCTAAAAACTCAAAGATTAGAATTCTGTGAGTTTAAAATAAGAATTTAAGCCCCTGAGAGGACCTAAGCTCCTGCTGATGCCCGAAAACCACCCTGCTCATCTGTAGCCCAAGACACTGGCAAGTGTGAGAGAAAAAGTACAGAGCCCTTCAGTTTTTACATCTGACGTGCAGCTTGATGACATTAATGCCCACACCAAGACACCAGCGCCTTCAACACTGAAATCTCCCGTTGAAAGCTCTGATACACTTTGCTTTTAACTGATTTTAGGGCCTTAGGCAAGTGATTTCAATTCTCTATGCCTAAAGGGGTATTTTTAGGCTAAACTCACCCAAATCCCCTAATGTTTTGAAGGCTGATTTATTTTCTAAGCACTAGCAAAGTAAAATAACAAAAGAAAGTCATTGTCAAATTTAAAGGGGTCAAGCCCTTCCTAAATGTCAATTGGTAGATTAATTAATTAATTTAGGAGACATTTAATCCTCCCTTTATTTAAGAGAGCAGTAAGTTAATCATTGTATGTTTTATTGTTTGAATTTTAACCACATAGGCCAGATAGCAAAATAAATTGAAATATACTCATTCTTTTTATTGTAATTAATTAAGACTAAATACTATATTAGAAAATCTCAACCAAATGCAGGGAACCCCCCCCAACACAGGCTGTCTAAATGAAGAATGTGACTGTGTAGTTCATGACATCAAAGAAAGGAGCACACTCCAGAACAAGGCTGTCTCAGAGAAGATGACCTGACAAGAATTTAGACTGGCAACAGTCTTGCTAATGTTAATAAATCACAACTCTTTCCTATGGTTTAATAAACATGTAAAATAATGCAGGTTCTTACATGTAAGATGGGGATAAGAAATTACAAATATACTGTAAATTTATAGTATGATACTTTAAATAATTCAGATGTTTAAAAAGCTATAAAATATTGTTTTATTGAAAATTGATTTTTTTTTCACACAGTAAATTCTGATTACAATTTCCCCTCCCCATCTCTTCCAACCCTTCCCATCCAGATCCACACTCTCTCTGTCTCTACTTAGCAAACTGAGACTCTAAAGAGTAATTGTACTATAAAGTATGAGAAAACAGAAATGAACAAACTAAAGTTTGACAAAGCAAGCACAAAGAAGAAAAGGAGCCAAAGAAAATGCATGAGAAATATATATATATATATATATATATATATATATATATATATGATAGATAGATAGATAGATAGATAGATAGATAGATAGATAGATAGATAGATAGATAGATAGATTTGTTCACACAGGAAACCCATAAGAACACAGACAGAAGCCATGATATACATGCAAAAGGACCAGTAAAGTAAAAATCAAAACAAAACAAACACAAATAAACAAAGAAACCTTGAGATAAAGAACTTCCAAGAATGCCACAGGGTTTATTTTGTGTTGGCCATCTATGGCTGGGCATATCTTTAGGAGTTGTTTGTATATCCTGGCAGCTGGGGAGCCTGCATGGACTGCACTAGGCCCTCTGAATGTGGGTTACAGCTGAGTGGATTGAAGTGTTTGTGGGGTCCCCCTGGTAATCGGACCAGGACTTATCCCGGTTACATGAACTGGCATTTTTAGAGCCCATTCCCTATGGTGTGATGCCTTACTCAGCTGTGATGCAAGGGAGAGGGGCTTGGTCCTGCCCAACTTGATATGCCAGCCTGTGTTGACTAATCAATGGAGGCTTTACCCCCATGAGGGGTGTTTAGAGGTGGGATGGGGTGTGAGGAGGGGGGGTTGGAAAAGGGAAGGAAGGTGGCACAGGGGTTGGTATGTAAAATGAAAATAAATAAATAAATAAATAAATAAATAAATAAATAAATAAATAAATAAATAAAAGAGTTGTATATACAGTGAGAATCCAATGAAGAGAACTAAGTTTTGATTCACAAGATGTTGGATACAGCTTCTGTTAGGGATGGGGGATGGTGTCTGTTTTTTTCCATCAGTTATGATACCCCATCTATTGCATACTTCCAAGTCTCTGTGACTTCATAGATGCTTTGATCATAATTTGTATAGAAGGTCTTGTTTCCATAGTGGCTTCCTTCCCTTTTGGTTCTTAAAGTAGTTTTGCTTCCTTTTCTACAGGTTTGCCTGGGTCTTGAGGGGAGAATTTGGATGCAAATATTAAATTTAGCATTGAGTGTTCCAGGTTCTCTCACTTTCTTCACATTGTCTGATAGCAGGTCTATGTATTTGTTCACAACTACTGCAAGAGGGAGCTTCTTTTATGATGTCTGAGCAAGGCTTTAGTCTATAAGAATAGTAGAATGTTGTAAGTAGTCATTTTAGGCCTCTGTTCCTTTAGCTGAGCATTTGTTTTTCTCCTTGGTCCTTGGTCTATATGGTTTCAGGTCCTTGGTTACCCAAGCAGTGTTGGGGATGTGTTCTATCTCATGGAGTAGGTCTTAAATTCAATCAGATACTGGCTGGTTACTCCTATAAACTTTGTGCTACTTTTGTACTAGCACATCTTGCAGGCTTCATTGTAGCTCAAAGAGTTTGTAGCTGGGTTGGTGTGTTCCTTTCTCCTTTGGCAGTGTGTGTAAAGTAACTTCCCTTACCATGAATACTAGTCAGTAGTGGGGAAAGGTTCTAGATAGGTACCAGCTTAGCTTTTCTGTATTTAATGTGTTGTGCAGGTGATGTTTTCCACAATAGGGCCTTACAAGTACAAGACTTAAATCTTAAAAACTTTAAGACATTGAAGAAAGAAATCAGAAGATAAAAGATCTCTCATACCCTGGATCAGTAGAATGAATACAGAAAAATAAAGTGGTCATCTTATTAACAGCAATCTACAGATTCAATGCAATCCCCATTAAAATTCTTACACAACTCTTCTGTAAACTTGAAAAGACAATTTCTTTGGCTTCATGTATAAATATTCTTGAAAATGTTCTTAATTCAAGTTGATGTAAGAATAGACCATGCAATGAGGTTTACAAATGACAGCAATTTATCTGGGAAGTTCTATGTATTAGATTTTGAGATCACTGTGGTTCTCATGGTTAAGGCCTACTTTTAAAGCTGTGATTAGAGCCTAACCTATATGATCACTGGTCCCTCACATGGTGCAGGTGGACAAGAGAGAACAATATGACATATCTTTTTATGACTTCTGATCTTACTCATGAGAACTTCATATTATGGTTTAGTGAACAGCCAAAATATATATTTTTAATACCCCAAAATCCAAATTGAAAAATAATTCAAATTGTATTTGATTTGATAAAATGTTCAAATCTATAGCATATTTATTCAGGATTGAGATATTGACTACTCATCTAATAATTTTTTTTTCTCAGCTTAGAGTTTTCTTGTCAACTCCTATAGAGTGTCCTCCTCTGATCCAAAACCAGTACCAATAAGGACCCTCATAGGTGAGTTGTTGACAGGAAGGGTGAGGGATGAGAAATAAAGAAGACAAAAGCAATATCTGAAAGTAGAAGGTCTTGCATAAGCTGATGATTTATACCTAGCAAATTTATTAAGAAGTACAGCATCATACATACATTTTGGAGAAAAATGGCCCAGGTCATCATAGAGCTATGTTAGACAATGTTGGCAAAGAAATAATTTTTGCCAACAGGATACTTCAGACACAACTGCCTAAGGACGGGTGAGCATAGCCCAAGGGAAATGGGCCAATCTCCAGTAACAACTTTGGCTCCAACCAGACTTTGGCTCCAGCATCACACTAGCCTTGCCACGTCTATTTCTGGAAAACAACACAGTACTAAAGTTCTTTGTGTCCTTTTATGAGGGCCTCCGAGAAAATTTTGGGCCAGTCTGGCTCCCTACACTCTACCTTTAAATTACAGAAAGTAAGTGTTTAATGATATCTAATTATATAGTATCAGAATGGTAGAATGGATTATTTCCAATATTACCATAAAGAAACCACTTTTCCGAATTTATTTTAAATGGTTGTAGATTGTAGCCACTGCTAGCTTGGAACTTAATGGGTAGCCAGGACTTCACCTCATTGGAATGTTCCTGTTTTAGTCCCCAGAATTTGGATAATAGTCAATATGATCAACTGGTATTTCAGGTTCTGTATAGAGACTCAGAACTTTTGTTTAGATAGCATACGATGAAGATAGACTCAGTTTCTTTGTAAAGCATAAAATAAGTAAATGCAGTTTACTTGTGGTGGTATTTTACTTGTACTGAAATGTGATTTTAATTGTATGTTAATAAATAAAGTTGCCTGGGGGTCAGAGCTATTAGAGCCATAGCAAGTGTGTGGCGGCGGTGGCACACGCCTTTAAGGACCTGGAGGGCGGTACATACAGGCAGTGACGAGGCAGTCACATGTTTGGGTTTACAACCAATGAGAAGGCAGAACAGCTAGACTATATAAAGACATACACAGGAAGTAGGCCCTTTTCGGAGAGCTCTCTTAGCTGAAGCAGGATCGCTGAAGCAGGAAGGGTAAGGCTCTTAGTTCTGACCTCTTGACTTTCTTCTCTGAATCAGCTCTGTGTTTCTTATTTAATAAGACGGTTGGTTACATCTACATTTACTAGTTACTTTTGTGTTATTACAGTAAAGCACCTCAAAACAGGCAACTTATAAGACAAAGTTTATTTGGGTGTAAGGCTTCAGAAGGATGAAAGTCCATCTTAGTGATGATGCATGGCAGGAAGCAACATGTATAGCAACTGAAGCCCAATGCTGAGAGCTCACATCTTTTACCATAAACATGAGGCAGAGATATCAAATTTGAAATAAATAAGACATTTTCTTCTGAAGTCTACACCAGTGGTAGACTCAAGAAAAGCCATGCTGTCCAGTCTCTGTGAACAATGTTACCAACATAGGAAAAAATGCTTGAAACTAGAGGAGATATACAGTCAGCCACAACATATAATGAAAGCTGTAAGGGAAACTAATGTATGAAAATTGTGTCAAACTAGCAATCTGTCCTTAGGTTACAGAAAAATAAAATATCTAAAATCACAATAGTTTGATGGAACTACTTAATATTGCTCATAATACATTAAAATTTATATCTCTAATCTTCCTGATATCAACTGAGGTAGTTTTGCTACATAGCTCATAATAAGATTGTTTTTTCATCAATATATCATGTAGTAGGATGGATCAATCTCTTTTCACAGAATCATATTTTTTTGTCTCCTTATTGATTCCTTTCAATAAGTGTTTTTCACATTGTGTTTCAGTGCACATGTTTCCCTATATTATACAATGGTTTGATACACATGCATATCAGATGATAGACATGTCAGTCCATTATATCACATTTTAGATACTGTGTATAGTCTTCTGTGACCATGAGAATCCAGATACAGTCACAGGCTAATTAGTTAATTTCTTTTAGGATATATTTGAAGAGAGAGAAAACATGGGTAACAGGATAAGTCATTTGTATGTGTAATAATTTTCAGAAACATTCACATGGTTGTCCATAATATATGCAATAAATTAAGGTTCCATTAGCAATGCACAAACCTTCTTTGGTCTCCACTACATTGAAACATTGCTTTCTAATCACGTTGCTATTATACATGGTAACAGGTGTTCGGGTATCTGTCATTATGGCTTTGGTTGTCTTTCACTGATAAATAAGTGTGTTGGACAACTTTTCATATATCTGTCACCTGTTTTTCTGTCTTACTTCGAAAAAATATGTCTTCTGGTGCTTTGCACTAGAGTACATGGATGAAAATTATTGTATGAAAGTAAAGAGAACATTGTAAGGAGACATCATGCTTCCTGATTTCAACTTATATTTGATAGTTGTAATGATCAAAATATGGAACAATGAAACAGAAGAAAAGTTTCAAAGTAAGCCCAGATGTGTTGACCTAAATTCTCAAGGACTGTTTGATCATTAAAGAGAAAGAGAAAATTTTATAAATAAATAGTTTTGAGAAAACTGGATATTCACATCCAAAATAATCAAAAGTATTTTATATGTAAGCAAAGGTCAAGTAAAATTGGATTTAAGATGTTAGCCAAAGTCTATGAATTGTAGGCTTCTAACAGAACAGATAAATACCACTTCACTTGACTAGTGATATTTGTATGCAACACCCATAATCAGACAACAGAAAAAGAAATGTGACCTCATCTCCAAGACAATTTACAAGAAAGAGCCATAATCTAATTGTAAAATTACTCTGAAACTATAAGTTTACTTCTTCTCATCATTAAATCAATACAAACAGACTTATAAAATAAAATAGCACAAGGAATAAAAGCAATGACATCTAGAGGTTAGGAGAAAATATTTGCAAATCATAGAGATAAAGAATTAAATTCATAAGATTGACATTTCTTACACAGTTGCTAACTTCTCAAAAGCTATCTCTGAGAGATTTGTGGTCATTAATATTATCACCTTGACAAAATTTATAATCACCTAGGAAAAAGATTCAGGACATGACTATGGGGGAATTATATAAATTACATGAGCTGAGCTGAAAATATCCTATAATTGCTGTCCTGAATAGAAGGGGGAAAGGAAACAGAGGAGATACCCATTGATCTTTGCTGCTTGACTGAAAACAATGGACCAGCTGCCACCATGACCTTCCAGTGCTGATAAACTGTTAGCCAAATGAAATCCTTCTCCCTTAAGTTACATTCTTGATAGATGTTTTGTTGCAACAGTAAGACAATCATCTAATAAAAGAGCCAAAGAAGGAAAGCTTAATTTATGGAAACGTACATGTGCAGTTTTATGGTATCAAGTTTCAGAAACAGACTGAGTTTAACATTTTTGAATGGTAAGTGTGCAGGTCAAAAATATGTCAAAATCACCACAGAGGAAAACTTAGTTGGCTATGTGAGACCATTAGTTTTCACAGTGGTGTTAGAGCTAAATATAAAGAATGATTTGTAAATAACTGACACTAGGCATCTGTGGAGGTTGGTGAAATGAATCCAGATAACTCAGTTATGAAGGAGACTCATTGACTAGCCTATGATCATAGCTGTGCTTCACTCTTCTTATTTTTCTATCTACATTTCACACTGCAGGAATTAGACAACTGCAACTGACCAGACATCTTTAGCCAGAAAAAAAAAAATAATGACTCTGTTAGTTGATGGCATGATTACAACACATAAGCAAGTTTATGTTGACATAATATATCTACTACTTTCCTTGGCATTTCTACATGGGATGTGAATGTACTGTTATTCTACTTGACTTCAGTTTGTATCAAAGCAAAACAAAAATCCATGTTTTTTTTTTTTTTCAATCAAACACTAAAGGTAAACTACTATTTATTCCAGGCAAATAGTTTTGGCTTAAAATGAGTAGCAGAAAAGTATTTCTATTTCCTTTAAGAAGTGGCAGTTCTCAGCTGTGCTAATATAGTCAATGTTACAACAGAGATTAATATATGTAGAAGAAACCACTATTTCACTAAAGTTATATAAATAATAGCAGCATTGTTGTTCTCCAACAGCACATCTTCCCAAAGTGGGAAAACATTTCAGGATTAAATAAACAGTTAACCGTTTTTCTAGTGTTGATTTCTAGATGCTCTTGTCTGGAGTGACAGGATATATGACATCATCTAGATGAAATTCTGCTGTTAGATCACTAAGAATAATTCAAGGCTTGTTCCCTTTCTCATTACAGTATCATGTTATCTGTGGCCATAAACATATCTACATAATGTTGAAATCTAACTCTAACTGTAAAACAAAATATTTCAAAAACACCTAAGTGCTTAGTAATGCTAAAAGCCTTATCAATGATTCAAGTGTGTAACCAAGATCAAACTGCAACCTTTCAATTCTCAAAGTGCCTCTATTTTATACTGAAGTAAAACTGGAAGCAAAGGAGGGTGAGCACTAAAATATGCAACCAACTCATTCTATTTACATATTTTCCAGCTTTGCTAACAGATGATCAAGGGTAAATATCATAGTGGATTTTCTACTTCTCCTTCAGCAAATATACATATAAATTTCTGAGCTAAAAGTGAAAATGTCACTGTGCATTTGCAGAAGCTAAATATAACTCCTTCAAAATGTTGCCTTGTTATACCCTCACTCTTTAGACAGAACATACTGATTTAGCTGTCCATTAGAAAATGTTCTAGACATAGGGACTAAGTAAGCGTTAAGTCAAATATAGCATCAAGTGGGTCACACTGATTAGTGGACTAGAATTTCGAAGCCTCATAACCATCAACAATGTAGCCAGAAGTGTTTTTCATACTTAACATATGCTGCACAGTTACTGCAGTATTTATTACCATCTCCTTCAAGAATGACATATTATACATAAGATGTGTTTAGTTTTTGACTGCATATCATTGAATTTTTCTGAGCATATAAAATTTGTTTTGACACTCTCCTTTTTTTGAAGTTAATTTTAGAGATTTTTAGCTAGAAACGTTTGTGAATATCAGTGACAAATTGGAATTAAAGAATGATAGTTATATAATAAGCAGTGAGTTTCAGCTGTTAATTTCTGGTAGATTAGAGCAACATCCATTTTGTTTTGGCCTGATTTTACTTCTAATTATTTGTTAGCACTACACAAAATTAGTCTCATAATGTCAATGTGATCATCAACACATATTATATTTATTTATTTATTTGTCATAGAAAGTTTGTGGAAAGAAACCACAGACACACACACTTTCTCATTCATAACTTGCTACTAGGTGGGATTAAATTTCTTATCAAAACCTCTTATTTATAGCCATAGCCTGAATATTAAAACAGTGAAGTGGCTCTTCTATTTTTCCAAATTTCTGGGAAAATCTTTCAAATATGAGGCCAAGAGCCTGTATCAGATACTTTTCTGCTGTTGTGATAAAACACCAATGCTGTGGGATGGTCTGTATGTCAAGTGTGTTGCTGATTGGTCAGTAAATAAATTACTGATTGGCCATGGGCTAGGCAGGAAGTGTAGGTGGGATAAGGAGGAGAAGAATTCTGGGAAGTGGAAGGCTGAGAGAGAGACACTGCCAGCCGCCATGATGACAAACAGCATAAGAAGATGCCGGTAAGCCACAAGCCATGTGGCAAGGTATAGATGAATGGAAATGGATTAATTTAAGCTGTAAGAACAGTTAGCAAGAAGCCTGCCATGGCCATACAGTTTGTAACCAATATAAGTCTCTGTGTTTACTTGGTTGGGTCTGAATGGCTGTGGGACTGGCGGGTGACAGAGATTTGTCCTGAGGTGGGCCAGGCAGGAAAACTCTAGCTACAAATGGCGTCCAACGTGGTGGCAAGAGTTTCCACCTAAAAACTGAGAAAAAAGATTCTAAAACGGAGCTAAAAACAGCTTCCTAATTGTCTCTCTCAAATGAGCGGCAGCTGCCGGTTTGAGCTACTGGTGGGTTCCTAGCTTGTGTGCTCGACCTGCCATATGGTGGGAATGAGGCCTCTGCAAGTGACACATTAAGCTGCTTGGTGGATTTAGCCTTTGCTAGTACAAAACAAAAAAAAAAAAAAAGAGGTTTCTGGGCTATACGCTGCTTGGATAAAAGCATAGACCCAGGATAGCTCCCAGAGCTGGTGGTGAATTTTTACATCTATATTTACAGAAAAAAAATCACTCTGCAGATTGCTTTTTGTTGGTGTTTTCTTATCATTCAAGGGTATTAAAATAAGCTTGGCTTCATAAAAAGGGAAGCATTCATTTTTTTTAATGGAATTATCTCGGGATTACTACTGTTCTGTTAGGTTTTCTTTGAAAACTAGACTGCTAATGTTCTGTGTGTCCATCTGTTCCTATAAAATTTTAGTTGGAATTTTCTTTAATTAGTTCTTCAATCTCATTGTTGGTTATATATTTACCTAAATTATTTATCTAATTATATTTCAAATTTTAAGTTAATAAGCATTTCACTACTTATCCACTTCTTTTACATTTTCCAAATTAGTGAACTATAAGTATTTAAATTGTGTGATTATGATTTTGTGAATTTCATTAGTATATGTTACAATGTACTCCTTTTTAACTCCAACTTCATTAATTTGAGGTTTCTCTTTCTTTTGATTAATTTGGCTACGTGTTTGCCAGTCTTATTTATCTTTCCAAAGAATCAATTACTCATTTCATTGATTTTGTTATTTTATTTTCTATATTATGGATTTCATCTCTTACCTTAATTATTCCTCTCCTGTACTTGGTTTGGGTTTGGTTTGTTCTTGCCTTTCTCATGCTTTATATTGCATCACCAACTTTTCATTTGAAAACTTTCAAACATTTAATAATATTTTATTAGTACTTTGGGAATTTCACATGTATTTTTATCTATTCCCCATCAGTTCCCTGTAGGTTAATTTCCACCTACACACTCATACCTACACACTCATTTCCTCTTCATATTTTTTTTCAACCTACCAATTCCAGTTTATTCAAACCAGTTACTTTTGAGGACTAGTTAGTGTCTTAGTTAGGGTTTCTACTGCTGCAATCAAACACCATGACCAAATAGCAAGTTGGGAGGAAAGGGTTTATTTATTTGGCTTACACTTCAGCATTGCTGGTCATCACTGAAGGAAGTCAGGACAGGAACTCAAACAGGGCAAGATCCCAGAAGCAGGAGCTGAGCAGAGGCCATGGAGTCGAACTGTTTACTGGCTTGATTTCCCTGGCTTTCTCAGCCCACTTTCTTATAGAACCCAGGACCAGCAACACAGGAATGACGGCACTACCAACCATGGGCTGAGCCTTCTCCCATTGATCTCTAAATGAAAACAAAAAAAAGGCCTTACAGCTGAATCTCAAGGAGGAATTTCCTTAGCCGAGGCTCCTTTCTCTGATGACCCTAGCTTGTGTCAGTTTGACATAGAAAATCATCCACTACAACACGACCAACCTCTGGAGTGTGGTTGACTAACCAGGAGACATACCCTTAAAGTAAATTTGATTATCCTCTCTTAGCATCTGTCTGTTGTCCTTGTCAAAAGGTCCTCAGACAGAGGTGGAATTACAAGTCTATACTTTTCCCTGGTTTGAACTTGATTTAAGATTCTAGGAGTATAAACTTTCTTCTTAGAACTGCCCACATTGTATCCAAAGGATATTTGTATGCTATTCTTTTGTTCATTCTTGTGTCCACTCTTATTCAGGTTAAGAAATTTTTAATTTTTTTTCTATTAACAATCAGTTATTCATTAGCGTGTTGTTTAATCTCTGTGAGCTTGTATTCGTTCTATGGTTTTGCATACTGTTAATAATTAGCTTTACTCTGTTATGGTCAGACGAAATTAAAATGGCCAAGAACTGGAAACAAATAACATCAGGACAGGTAGTCAAGAAAGATCAGGAAAAGCACCACAAATCAACGAAAGACAGGAATTAGTACACGTCCAAATATTAGATATCTTAATTACAAATTAGAAAAAAAAATCACATAGTAGTTTGTGGTGTGTGGTGATGTTGTGTCCCCCAAAATATTGTGCACCCTAATAAACTTATCTGGGGTCAGAGAACAGAACAGTTGCTAGATAGACATAGAGGCCAGAAAATGGTGGCACACACACCTTTAATCCTAGCCTTATGGAGGCAGAGATCCATCTGGATCTCTGTGAGTTCAAAGCCACAGTGGAAACAGCCAGGCATGGTGACTCACGCCTTTAATCATAGGAAGTGATGGCAGGAAGCAGAAAGGTATATAAGGTGTGAGGACCAGGAACTAGATCTGGTTAAACTTTTAGGCTTTTAGCAGAAGTTCAGGAGAGATTCATTCAGATGAGGACACAGAGGCTTCCATTTTGAGGAAATGAGATCAGGTGAGGAATTGGCGAGGTGACGTTAGCTGTGGCTGGTTCTGTTTCTCTGATCTTTCAGCGTTTACCCCAATACCTGGCTCAGGGTTTGTTTTTATTAATAAGACCTTTTAAGATTCATGCTACAGTGGTGGTTTGAATAAGAATGACCCTCATAGCCTCATATATTTGAATGCTTAGTCATTAAAGAGTAGTATCACTTGGGGAAAAAAAGGTGTCCTTTTTGAAGTAGTTGTGGCCTTATATGTACTCATGAATATGTTTAGAGATAAATTTTTTTATATGTGCAAAATGAATGGCTCATTAGATAAAGTGTGGATTTATAGACTGAGATAAATCACATGAAAGATTAATATATAAGAACAAAAGCACATGATCTGAAGCTCTACCAGATATATACATATGCATACATATATATATAAAATGGAGCAAGAATGTAAGTATGATTTACTTTTCTGATATGTACACAGAGCAAAACAATATACTTAATGTTCTAAATGAAAAATCATAAACATATTGCACATGGATAGCACAATCATAAAATATAATAAACATATAGATAATGAATAATAGCTAACGTGTGAAAAATACGATAAAATATAATTGGGGAATTTTAGATGGAACAGAGTGGTGATCATACTCTATATGATTCTTAGCTAGTAGGTTTTTATAAATATTCAGCAAAGTCACAAATGTTTTATTTACTTTGTATATTTTATATCACATGTAGTTTCGTTTCTGATTATGTTGAGATATATAAGCAAATAATAGAATAATACTCTGTAGCATAGGTGTTATGGACACTAGATTACAAATAAAAATTATATATGAACTTAAAAAGTATACCTGTAAATACAATTATAATTCAATTAAGATTTAAAAAGCAATCCAAACAAAATATTCCTTTTTAAATGTATTATAAATATTATATTTTCTAAAAGCCATTCAGAAACAGTAGAAAATCCTGTGTATCATGAATCAATAGATTTTAGCACTTTAATTGATGCATTATTGAAAGAAGTTTTTTTTTAAACTTATTCTATTTGATCCTTCTGGTAATGACAAATGAATATATTTATATACATTAAATTTCAGAATTTTTTACTTTGTTTACTATGTTAGGTAAGTGAAACCTAAAATATCGTTTATGAAAACTGTATAAAGGATATCCACTACTTTTAAATCAAAATATGGAAATATTTTAATTAAAGATCTGTTCCAAAGTAAATGTCTGAAGGTTCTTAGTAAATTACTTTTATATGGTAATATGGCATATCTAAATTTATCTTTGGAATCACAATGCAATGTTGCCAACATTGGAAATTTTCTTACTAAAACATGTAAGTTGGAAACAAAATTTTCCCTACATATTTAAGTTTACCATTTTTAAACCATTAATACCATACAGGTCGCTAAAAACAATCTAGCACTAAGGCAAAAACTTATTTTTACCAAAACATTCAAAACGTCGGTGAGGAAATAGGAAGAACCTCTTATTTGGTAGGAAGCAATTTGTTTATGCTCTTTTATTCTCTGTCTAGGAAGAGAGGAATTGTCTACATTTTTCTGTACTTTTCTTTAAGACATGATCATTGGAAAGTAGATATAATATTTACAGTAGAGTCACTAAAAGAAAATTTAATGTCAAATCAAAACGTTCACTCATTTTGAGCAATGTTTAGGCAGCTGCTAACGTTGTGAGTTAATTTTTGGTGTCAGGTCCTATGTCTTATGGTATCCAAGTGTTTGATTATGACATTTCTTCATATATCTGGATACTGTTAACTGAGCCTGACTTTTATGTTGCTGAATTTGGATTGACTGTCTTTCACAATCAATCACAATACATCATCTGAAGCACTGAATAGAAACCAAAGATTGGTTATAAGTAATTCCTCTAAACTGATATTATACAGAATGTCCATATTGTTTTTCTCTGCATTTGTGTTTTAACTAAATCATTATTATTTCTGCCCCATTGCATAATCATAATGTGAACACAATGGATTCATATGATAGCAAATAAAATGATTAAGTAAAGTTTCAAATTTATTTATGTAATTTGATAAGATATTTACAATAAATGTAATAAACCATATGATCTATTAAATATCTTAAATATAAAGATCTTTGAAAAGTACAATTTCTCTTGTTGTATTGAATCCATGGATTACATTACCTAATGCCTTTAAAATTTAGAACCATTTACAAAATCCCCAAAATAAACACTTCAAAAGATAGGTAAAAATAACAAGCTAAGGAAGTATTTGCAATTCAAAACACAGAAAATCACTTCTAAATGAAGATGGAAAAAGATCAATAATGTATTTTAATTGTTGGTTTTCACTCTGATTAACAGCAAGATGTACATAAGTCTTTGCTACCAGTTCTCACCTGTCACGTCAAATGTAGCAGGATGAAACAAATCTTTTGGAAAACGAAACCTTAGGCATACCTCCTACCAGTGGGGAGGCTCTCACACTTCCTTCTGTGATCACATCACTGCAATTATATCCAATAACTACAGCAACATAAAAGACACTGGCTACAAGCATGCAAACCAATTTCAGCGTGGTTACCAAGGAAAGGGCAGAGTCAAACACACATTCTCAACAAAGCAAGATGAGCAAGTATGTTGAAAACAACAGAAAGAATACAAACAATTTTTTTTAATGAAAAGAAAACCTTGTTACATATGTGAAAATCCACGATTTGTTGTAGATTATTTTATACAGCGTACTGATTAATTTTACAAAGGCAGACTAACTTATCATGATACTTGAAGAAGTAAAAAAGGAATGAAAACTGTACACGGAAGGGTGTTGCTGGAGAATTTCTCTCCAGCTCCCGCCACCAAGTCCCGCCAGTCCCAGAACCCACTTATAAAATAAACACACAGACTCTTACATTATTTAAACTGCTTGGCCATTAGCTCAGGCCTGTTATTGTCTAGCTCTTACTCTTATATTTAGCCCATTTCTATTAATCTTTACTTTGCCACATGGCTCGTGGCTTACCGGGATCTTCCCATGCGGCTTGTCATGGCGGTGGCTGGCAGTCTCTCTCACTCAGCCTTCCACTTCCCAGAATTCTTCTCCTTGTCCCGCCTATACTTCCTGCCTAGCCAATGGCCAATCAGTGTTTTATTTACTGACCAATCAGCAACACACTTGACGTACAGACCATCCCACAGCACCCTTCTGTTTATTTAGCATATCCTTTAGAGTTCTGTTTGATCTTTCTATAACTGCTTGACCTGTAGGATTATGTGGTATGCCTGTAATATGCTTTATATTGTAATAAGCAAAAAACTGTTTCATTTTAACAGAGACATATGACGGAGCATTATCAGTTTTGATTTGTGCAGGTATACCCATGATGGCCATAACTTCTAGCAAATGAGTGATTACAGAATCAGCTTTTTCAGAACTCAAAGCAGTTGCCCACTGAAATCCTGAATAAGTATCGATAGTGTGGTGTATATATTTCAGTTTTCCAAATTCTGCAAAGTGAAACACGTCCATCTGCCAGATTTCATTCCTTTGAGTACCCTTTGGGTTACATCCTGCTGGTAATGGCGTTTGATTGTAGAAGGAACAAGTAGGACATTTCTTTATTATTTCTTTGGCTTGTTGCCAGGTTATGGAAAAATCCTTTTTTAAACCTTTACTATTGACATGATGTTTTTTATGACATTCTGAGGCCTCCAGCACATTTCCTATTAATAACTTATCAATTTCATCATTGCCTTGTGCTAGAGGGCCTGGCAGACCAGTATGGGATCGAATGTGAGTTATATATAAAGGATGACTCCTTTTCCTGATTGTATCTTGTAATTGAATAAATAATGAAGTTAATTCTGAAGCATCAGGGATAAATTCTGCAGTCTCAATATGTAATACTACTCTTTCAGCATACTGAGAGTCAGTTACTATGTTGAGAGGTTCTGAAAAATCCATTAATACCAACAGAATAGCATATAATTCTGATTTTTGAACTGAATTATAAGGACTTTGAACCACTTTACTTAAATTTTCTGATTTGTAACCTGCCTTTCCTTGTTTGTTGGCATCTGTATAAAATGTGCGAACTCCAGATATGGGCTTTACCCGTACAATTCGAGGCAAGATCCAATCAGCTCTCTTTATAAGATCAATTCTATCGCTTTTGGGATATTTGCTGTTAATTTCTCCCAAAAAATTACTGCAAGCTCTTTGCCAAGGTTCACTTTCTGTCCATAATTTTTCAATGTCCTCCTTAGTTAAAGGTACGACAATTTCTGCTGGGTCTATTCCTGCTAATTGACGAAGTCTCAATTTTCCTTTCCAAATCAAGTCAGAGATTTTTTCCACATAAGTTTTTAATTTTTTGTTTGGTTTATTTGGTAAAAATATCCATTCTAATATAATATCTTCCCTCTGCATTAATATTCCTGTAGGAGAATGCCTAGAAGGTAAAATAACCAAAATGCAATCCAGCTTTGGATCAATACGATCGATATGCCCTTCATGTACTTTCTTTTCTACCAAGGCCAATTCTTTCTCAGCTTCAGGTGATAACTCTCTTGGACTATTTAGGTCCTTGTCACCTTCTAAGGTTTTGAACAAATTATGCAGTTCATCATTTTTTACCCCAACAATAGTTCGTAGATGAGAAATATTTCCAAATAATCTTTGAAAGTCATTAAGAGTCTGTAGTCTATCTCTCCTAATTTGCACCTTTTGGGGTCTAATTTTTTGTAGCTCTATTTTATATCCTAAATAATTAATAGAATCTCCTCTTTGTATCTTTTCAGGAGCAATTTGTAATCCCCAGCAAGGCAAAATTTTCTTTACGTCTTCAAATATTCTTTCTAAAGTATCTGCATTTGAGTCAGCTAGTAAAATATCATCCATATAATGATAAATTATAGATTTAGGAAATTTTTTACGTATCACTTCCAATGGCTGTTGTACAAAATATTGGCACAGAGTTGGGCTATTCAACATTCCCTGTGGGAGGACCCTCCATTGAAATCTTTTAACCGGTTGAGAATTATTATAAGTAGGCACTGTGAAAGCAAATCTTTCTCTGTCTTTTTCTTGTAACGGTATTGAAAAGAAACAGTCTTTTAAATCAATAACTATGAGAGGCCATCCTTTTGGTAACAGAGTAGGCAGAGGAATTCCAGATTGTAGAGAGCCCATTGGCTGAATTACTTTGTTAATTGCTCTAAGGTCTGTTACCATTCTCCATTTACCAGATTTCTTTTTAATAACAAATACAGGAGAATTCCAAGGGCTGGTTGATTCCTCAATATGCTGAGCATTTAACTGTTCTTCTACCAGCTCTTCTAAAGCCTGGAGTTTCTCTGTTGTTAAAGGCCATTGCTGGACCCATACAGGCTTGTCTGTTAACCATTTTAAAGGTAGAGCTGTTGGTGTCTTTGGAAGATCATCAGTTGTTGTGCCCTGTTCTTGTATAATATGGATGGCTGGTGACCACTCAGAATAATGCCTTCTAATATTTCTCTCAGAAACATGTGCTAATTTTTGATTTGTTTCTGAGATTGGAGGGATGTTAATCTGAGTATTCCATTGTTGCAACAAGTCTCGACCCCACAAGTTCATAGCTATGTTAGCTACATATGGTTTCAATTTTCCTCTCTGTCCTTCTGGACCTATACACTCGAGCCATCTTGCACTCTGTTTCACCTGAGATAATGTCCCAATTCCTAACAGTTGAACATTTACCTCCTGAAGAGGCCAAGTTGGATGCCAAAATTCTGGTGCAATTATGGTAATGTCCGCACCTGTGTCTACCAGACCAGACAACAAAACACCATTTATTTTTATCGATAATTTTGGTCTTTGTTCATTAATAAAAGTTTGCCAAAAAATTTTCTTTATATTTGCTCCTGAATTTTCTATTCTATCTGTTTCATCATCCTGACCAGCATGACTTATTCCAATAGGTATTTGGTTATTTAATTGCTCTGGGTAGGGGTTTCCTCTACGACTGCAGGAAAGGTTTGAACTGGATTTGCTATTGGGGCCTGCATGAGGCCCCTCTGGGAGTTTCCCGAAGACTGAGGCAAAGGATTACCCTGTCTGTCCCTTGTTGATCTACATTCGTTGGTCCAGTGTTTTCCCTTACCACACCTTCTGCATACTCCAGAAGGAAGGGGCTTTCTGTTGCCATTGTTCCTTGAAGAAACATTGTTTCTAGGAATGACCTGTTTACAGTCCCTTTTCAAATGTCCTTGCTTTCCACATCCAAAACATCTAACATTTCTCAAACCTTTTGAAATTGCTTCTCCTACCCATGTATCATCATGCTCATGAGCTTCAACATTAACCGTATCTCTAATCCAATCTTCCAAAGGTGCAGATCTTGCCTTTAACGGCCTGATTATTGTTTTGCATGCTGCATTCGCATTCTCAAAGGCCAAAGATTCAATTATTATCTTACTAGCTTCTGAATCCGGGACCATTCTCTTTACTGCTGAAGCCAGTCTTTGTAAAAAATCTGTGAAAGATTCTTTTGGGCCTTGTACAACCTTTGTAAATGACTCAGTTTTTTTTCCTGGTTCCTCAACTCTGTCCCATGCATTCAAGGCTGCTGTTCGACATAAAATTAGGGTTTGGACATCATATAAACATTGTGTTTGTGCTGAAGCATATTGACCTTCTCCAATAAGCTGATCCTGGCAGACTTGTATTCCTTTATTCCTCCACTGCTTTTCTATGTTTTTAGCTTCGTCCTTGAACCAAGTTAGCCACTGAAGCCTTTGACTGGGTTCAAGAACACCTTGTGCCAGCTCCCGCCAGTCCTGTGGTACAATCCTATTATATGTTGACCAAGAGTTTAACATTTGCTTTACATATGGGGAATGCATACCATAAGATACTATTGCCTCCTTAAACCTTCGTAAATCTATCATATCAATTGGAGCCCAAATATTTTGTGTAGTCATTTGATCAGGCGACTGCTGTACGGTTACTGGACAAACTAAGGGTGACTGTGTGAAAACAGGCTTTCTTTCTGTAACCCTATGATCCAATCTTGAAGCAGCTTCACTGTTAGTTTCTTCTGTCTGAGTTTTTACAGGTTTAATAGGTTTTTCTAAAGCTGTCATCCTGGCACTTAAATTGACTATCTTTTTAAATAGTAAAATGAGGATAAACATAGTAATAAAATGCATAATTCGATCAACAGTAATCTTCTCATATAGCTGTTCCATTGTAAGACTGTCTAAAATTGCAAACAAATTTTCTTCCAATGTACACAGAAAACCCATTTTTTTTTTAATGTGGAAAAATTTTTTTCCTTTTAAATAATTTTCTTTAAAATATCTGATATGTTAAGTGACTTACCAAGTCCTTGTAGAACAGTACCAATCCGAGGGAATTTCAAACAGCCACCTAGTGTCCGAGGTGCGAGTCCAGAGAGAGAGAGAGAGAGAGAGAGAGAGAGAGAGAGAGAGAGAGAGCAAGCGCGTAGCCACAAGTTCTGCCTAAGAGCTTGAATCCAGCCACGTGTTCCCGCTTGAGCCTAGTCAAGCCTTGGCTCTGGCTACCTTAAGCTCCAACCACGTGCGTTGGTTTTACAGGCAGGGGCCCTGTTCGGCAGGGCAGGCCTGAGTTGTTTGTAACACTGGCTTTAAGCAAGTATCTCAAGGTTGGTCCGGCCTGAGGCCAAGCCGACCTGGGCCCGGGCTAGGGAGCCGGCCGCCCTGGCGGGAAACCAGACCTGCCGGCCGCCCTGGCGGGAACCCGGACCTGCCGCCAAGCCAAGTTAAGCAGTTTTAATGGATTCTTATCACGTTGGGCGCCAAATGTAGATGTAACCAACCGTCTTATTAAATAAGAAACACAGAGCCGATTCAGAGAAGAAAGCCAAGAGGTCAGAACTAAGAGCCTTACCCTTCCTGCTTCAGCTATCCTGCTTCAGCCAAGAGAGCTCTCCGAAAAAGAGACCTACTTCCTGTGTGTACGTCTTTAAATACTCTAGATGTTCTGCCTTCTCATTGGTTGTAAACTAAACACGTGACTGCCTTGTCATTGCCTGTATGTACCGCCCTCCAGGTCCTTAAAGGCGTGCACCACCACCGCCACGCACTTGCTATGGCTCTATAACTCTGACCCCCAGGCAACTTTATTTATTAACATACAATTAAAATCACATTTCAGTACAAGTAAAATACCACCACAGAAGGGAGTAATTTGGCAGAAAGGAGGAAATAGAAAGCATCTGAATTATCATTATTCTCTTTTTCAGTTGAGGTATTTCATGCATATATTCAAGAAAAAGCATGCTATCATATTTCAAATAAGTTCCCCAAAGAAAGAGAAAAGTAAAAATAATGGACATACATAATAAGATCTACATGTTCCAGGGGTGTCCTTAGAGGATGTAAGTAACTGTGGATGAAAACATGAGGAGAAGGAAGTTTAGGTCTGTAGGGGCAAAGCTTTAACTAATTCATAGATTCATCGGTTTCAAAAACAATTTTTTATCGATATTCTTTAAGTCTATTTTTTTTTTTGCAGAATTGTTTAAAAAGGAATAAAAACGTCCCTTTGGAACTTCCTATGACACGATTTTGGGATGCTAACATTGGTGATCGAATGTCCTGTTTAATGATATTCTCCCCTAATCTAAATAAGACAGGAAAGAAACCGTTGGATGGTTATTCATGAGTGGTGTCTTCTCCCCTGCTTACTCTTCTGCGCTCTCAATTTGCATTGACAAGAATCAGAAAGTTTTCTCAGTGACACATTATGCACCTGACAAAACCCAACTGAGAGCCTTGCTTTCTCATCTTAACGAGTGGCTTTTCACTTCCCACGGACTAACTGTGAATCATGAATTAAGGAAGAGGAACAAACAAACACTATAGACCCTGCATTTTGCTGTGGACTTTTGTGGGGGATAAATATTTGCTAGGAAATGAGATAATAAAGAAAATAAAAGTATGTACTGTATGTAGATCACTTGACATAAAGACAGTTATTCCAGCTTACAGACATCAGTATGCAGATGATTGTTGTATTAATATAATTAAATGTAATGTAATGTAATATAAAAATATTAAATGTTACATTTATTAAAAGTATGAATATGGCCACATCTTAGAGAAAGTATGAAAACATTAACCCTAACTAATACTGCATTAATTTCTTATAACTATATTGTGAATTTTGAATGAGTTATATAATCTTAGCTTCAAGATATGTTTATCTTCTCTGTGAATTTTTTTCTAAGAAAGATATCTGGATATAAAGATATAAATGTATTAATTTTTTTGAAACTAAAGAAGCTATCATGAGAAAAAAAAGCTGTCTGTGGAGAATAAAAGCCACAAGTCTGTGCTTTAAATCTCCATGACCCAGCTGTCATGTACGACACAATGCTCAATAGGAGGTGTAATATTGACAGAAAATGTTTTTTTTTTCCTGCTAAAGAGATATTCATCATGCTTAATTTACTGAATAAATTAACCTGGTAAATAAAATAAAAACAAGCTCTCTAGCATTACTGGATGTCTCAAGTGCCCATATAAATGTACATAGCCTTTAAAAGTAATTTAATCACTTTGTTTTAAGAGCAGAATCTATATACATGCAGCTATAGATTATATTTTTGTATGGGCTAATCTGTTCCCTATAAAATCATATCATTGTCTATAACGTTTGCTATGTTGTTAAATTTATTTTAGTATTTTTGAGCAGGTATCCTGTAGACCAGGTATCCTGTAGACCAGGCTGATGTTGGAATAATAACACAGTTGAGGCTATGTTGAACTGTTTTATTTAAGTTTGAGATATTATCTTTATGTAACCCAAGCTAACCTAAAGCTCAAGACCCTGGTGGCCTAAAACTCCATATAAATGTGATTACACTTATGAATCACCATGCCCAGCCAATTTTCTAAACTTCAACAAAGATTAACTACATACAACCTGAAGATCGACTTCTTGAAATCAAATCATATATCAATTTATGATTTTTTTTTTAGATCATGGCGTTTTTCTTAGGAAAGAACATGGAAAATAGAAATTAGCTACTTTTGCTACATAGACAATTGAAAATATACATTTAAAAGTATTTAAATCATTTGCTGATTTTTACATTTATTCAAATGAGAAGGAAATAAAGATTTCAAGTGTGCTTATAACCACTGCTATCTTACAGATGAAGATCAAGTTCTATACATTTTAATGCAATTTTTTTATTAATTATTAGGGAACTTTTACAGTGTGTTTGATCATACTCACCTTTCCTACCACAATGTTTTCCAGATCTCCCCATTTTCCTTACCACACAACCTGTATGAAGGCCAGTTGTTACTGCCCAAATATTATTGAATCTGTGACCTTCAACTGTTGCATGAAACATGATATCAGCGGCCATGTATTTTTAAAGAAAACGCAAAACTGATCCTTCCCTTTCTAGCAACTAAGAATTGCCAATAGCTTCTTAGCTAAAAAAAAGAACTCTATGCCTAACTACCTCCTTCATTATTGGACTTGATCTGTTTTGAGCCTGCAGTGGTCTTTCTTATACATTGTCTCAAAACTGTTGAAAGTTCATGTGTGCTGCCCTGCTGTATCCAGAAGGTCTTCTTTATTTTGAAGTTATTTGTGGATTATCCATTTAGAATATTTGACATATTTTGTTGATGTAAATTTGGTTTTCTTAACATCTTATTTCTAAACTAATATATATTAATTGTAAGCACTAATGGAATTTACTGTATGATAGCCACAGTACAACCAGAGAATATTCATCATATCAAAACACTCTTCATCAGACCATTAGATACAGAGTCATCCTGGGAATGTGGCCCTATCTGCCTTAAGAAAGCCTACTAAACAAGCAAAGGGAAGCAAACTATTAAGTAGTGTTCTTCCATGATCTCTGCTTTAGTTTCTGTCTCCATATTTCTGCTATGACTTTCTCTTCTGACTTCCCCCAGTGATGTATTACATAAGTAAACTGAGCCCAGGTAGTTTTCCTTATGGTCTTTTATGACGGCAATATAAAGTAAAGGAGAATAAAAAAGATCCATGTATTAGACAAACCATGCAAATATTTGTCTTTCTGAGTTTGCGACAACTTCCTTAATCTTGCATTTTTCAGATTCCTCTATTTGTCTTTGTTATTGCTCCTTCCTTCCTTCCATCTTTCCTTCCTCCCTCCCTCCCTCCTTCCTTCCTCCTTTCCCTCCTTCCTTCCTTCCTTCCTTCCTTCCTTCCTTCCTTCCTTCCTTCCTTCCTTCCCTCCTTCCTCCCTTTCTTCCTTCTTTCCCTCCTTTCCTCCCTGCCTGCCTCCTTCCTTCCTTCCTTCCTTTCTTCCTTCCTTCCTTCCTTCCTTCCCTCCTTCTTTCCTGCCTGCCTGCATGCCTGTGTGTCTGTGTGTCTGGCTGGCTGCCTTCTTCACCCTCCCCTTTTTTCCTTTTGCTCTAGTGTTGCTAGGGATCAGAGGGAGGATCACCTGTATGTTCACCTTTTACTTAAAATATTTTTTCAGCCTTATTTCTAAAATTTTAAAAAGTTCCATATTGTCATCAACAGTCCCAATCCTAATTGCTGTTTCTACTAACAGTGTTAAGATTTTTTTTCATTCATCAACAATTTTTTATGTTCTTACCTAGCAGACATTTTAATAAGAATCAGTTAACATTCTATTGCAGTTTTAACTCACTTTCTCGTGTGTGTGTGTGTGTGTGTGTGTGTGTGTGTGAATGTGTGTATTTATTAGTCATTTGTATGCATAACTTTTAATAATTTGTTTATTTCTATTTTTTGAGAATTTCACACTTGAGTACTGTATTTACATTGCTACACTTCTATTTACACTTCTCTACTTCTTCCAGTGATTCACCATTCCCACATCCCCTAAAAGTTCATGACTTTTTTTCTTTAAGCACATCTCCAAAATTACTTAATATGTACAATAATATTGAATAGATAATAAAATATTCAAAAGCTACTAAGCCCGTTTAGTGTTGTTCATACATACATGTGTGTATCAATGACCACTTGAGATCAAATAACCTATCGTAACTTCATTTCTGGTGAAAACATATTCTTCCTCTCTCAGAGAAAGGAAAGACTGATTTTTGTAGCTATTATTCTTGTTGTGGGGATCTGTTGAAATTTCCCCCTTATTCTTGTGTACCAGAAAGTTGTGGTCATTACATAGCTCTTGTTTATATAAATAGGTTATTGAAATTTCATTGTATTAGCAAACCTTTAATATATTGAAGCTTACTTCTTGGTCCTCTGGCTTTTACAGTATTACTTCCCATTATCTTTGATGTTCTCTGAGTTTTACATATAGGAGTTTCATTGTATATGTCCCAAATGTGGCTGGACACTCAATGGATATTTATTATCAGCATTTTTTATCACTTGTCGATTGTTGTAATAGCCTCCATTTGAAGCCAAAAAAAAAAAGGAGGCTCCTATAAAGAGGGTAGAGAGCTTCACTTCTTAGCTACAAGGGTTAAGATAATTTTTTAAAATATAGTTAGAAACAGTAATGATTTATGAAATTGGCAACGGTAGGTTTTTCATTAGGGTCCATACTCCTCCAGCCATGGGCAGTTGGATATTTTTATAATCCTAGAAATGGATTTTTACTTAATCAGTGGCCAAGTAGACAGCTGTTAGTTATCTACAAGATAAAAGTGCCACTGTTGAACCACTTGGGATGTCTTGTCAGGCTGACCACTGTGGGTCACAGGCTTTACAGATAGGTAGAACTATTGATTGCTTTTATCTCTTGGCAGTTGGAACAGGGCCTTTGGATAATATGAGAACTGGTTTTCTGGTAGGGGTTCAGTGTGGTGATGTATTGTGTATCTTAATAAAATTTGTCTGAACATCAGAGAGACAAAGGAACAAGCCACAACCACCACCTCTAACCTCATCAACTCCTCAGCCTGAAAAGGCTTTCTAGCCGAAAGGCCTCTAGCCAAAAGGGGCTCCTAAAGCAAAAAGCCTTTGTACCTGTCTCCTCACACCTTATATACCTTTCTCTGCTCACCATATTACTTACTTCCTAGTGATGGGATTGAAGGCATGTGACTTTCCCCATACTGGGATTAAAGGTGTGAGATCTCAAGTGCTGAGATTAAAAGTGACTGTCACCACTGCCTGGTTCTGTTTCTCTCCTAGACTGAGTCAATCTCATGTAGCCCAGGGTGGCTTTGAACTCACAGAGATCCAGAGGGATCTCTGCCTCCCAAGTGCTAGGATTAAAGGCCTGTGCCACCACTGCCTGGCCTCTATGTTTAACCTAGTGGCTTGTTCTGTCCTCTGATCTTTAGGTAAATTTTATTAGGGTACACAATATATCACCACAGTTCAGTGGCAGTTCAGTTTATCTCCTGAAGAAGTTGTAGATGTCCTTCTCTAAAATTCTTAGTGTTACCTTAATGCTCTCGGAGACATCCTCAGTAATAACAATAGACATTGTTTAGAGAATAATTTGAGTATCCCCTGCTCTTATTCCTTGTTCTCCTTCTCTGTTCTTGATCCAGCTGGGATCTCCCGCTCCCCTAAGCTCTCTTTCCCTCGACCCTTGCCCTTCATTACCCCACTCATGTCCAGGTTGTTCATATAGATCTCATCCATTTCTCTGTCTTTGGGCGATCCCTGTGAATATCCCCTGCTCAAAACCTCAAGGCAAAGTTTCTCTTGTCTGGCATTGGGCTTTACTTAGAGAGTTTCTTTGAGATACTTGTAGTATTTAGACTGTTGCAATTTTCTTGACTTTGTGATCTACCCTGAACATTAACCTTCTGTCAGATGAAAAACTAGAAACTACTGTCTCCCTACCACTCTGTATCTTGTCTGTTCCCTCAGCTGATTGCTTTGCTGTGCAGAAGCTTTTTAGTTGGAGGTAATCTCAGTTGTCTCTTTTTGATGCCTTTACTCTTATGCCACGTCCAATATGTTCATGAGTTACCTTTCTAAACATGTATAGACGAAGAAGCTTCTGGTTCAGCCGTACTGCATTTCACCAAGGAGACCATCATTGATTCAGCAAAATATCTACTTTACTACACATCATTTATTTGTCTCAGAAGAATCACTCCTTAAGGAAAAACAAAGAAAGATTCAAAACAAATATTTACTAATGCACTTCACTTTGTGACATACGAGGAGAGATGGACATTTCAGGAAAGTCAAACTCAGATCATCCTATTTATCTCTCTATTACAGTGTCCCCAGATGACCAAAGAATGTGTGAGGATATGATGAAATATCCTTTTAGACATTACCTTTTAAATTTGTCCTGCCAGCTGAAGCTGGAACTCTCTTTAAAAATCATTGCCCTCAAATTTAAATAGCACATGGCATAAACTGCTAATGACATATTGAGAAGCATGTTGAAAAATTTTAGAAGAGTATTTATTTTGGAACTGCCATTTAAGGAAATCCACTCAACTATGAGTTGGAGATTCAACTCAAAAGACTTTTGCAAAGAGGAAACAAAAATGGCTTTAAAACCTTTTGGATATGGAAAGTTTTGTAAAGACAGCTATGTATAAGTATTATTTATTTCCATGTAGCATGACATAGTATATGTTTTCAGTAAATAGTTACATATAGAAGAAGAGGTAAAGCATGCATTTATTAAATTGGCCAAAGTATACCAATTATGTATTCAATTTTTCTGAAAGGCAGATATCCTGTTGATTAGAATTATATACAACAAACTAAGTTGTTGGTCTTCTTGACATTTTGTACCTACCCAATAGGGTACTATACATCACGTTATCATTCTAATCATTTTAATGTTTGTTAAATGCCACAAGAAAGAGTCTACATGCCAAGAATTCAAAGCTAACAGAACTTCTGCAGAGGAGGAGGGTTGAATGGAACAAGAGTGAAATTTGAAAATTAACTGAATAACAATAATATTCAACTGAAGAGAATTTTTAAAGGAACAGTTTAATATGAACAAAGCTTTCTTAATAGTACCTTATATTATGAACAGATAGACAGAGGTAAAAATAAAATTGAAAGTGGAAAATAGAACAGGTTTAGGTACCTAGGTCTTAGAACAATTTAATGTATCTCAATGCAGTCTTTTGATGAACAATACTTTTGATGAACAATTTATGAGAAAATGTTATGCTTAGCAAATACTGACACTTGGAACACAAATATTAAGTCTTCCTCACCATAATCAAGTTTATTCATATAAATTTGAAAATTTGAATTTTTCCTAACAATGTATTATTTTTTTCCATGGTCAAAAAAAAGCATAAAGATTTAATGGAATTACAGGTGAACAGGGTAGGGATACTTAATGTAAAGAAAGAGTTCAGTGAAAAAAAAAACTATGCAATAGCTCATATATTTAAATATAAATTTAACAGCTTAAAACTTAATGGTTTATTTAGTATTCATCATTAACAATAATTATCTGTGACATTAACTAATACTTTTTTATTTAAGTGAATTTTTTTTCTATTCTTGGTATATAGGATGGTCATTTTCTTCTCTCTATAATAATATTTTATTCTCTTATATTAGGTAACCAACTTCTACAGATATAATAACACACACTTGAACTCTCCTTTCAACAACAGCATAATTATCAACTTGAAGTGGCCTATGCAGGATTAAATATTTAGAGGAAAAGCCTACTTGACTTATTGATTGACAATTTGGTTGAAGGGATTTTCAAATTTATTTAACTCAACATACTTCTCTTTCAAATGAGCAAAGGAAATCACACAATATTGGATCATTTCCATCAGATTTTTACAGTGCTAATATGTTCATAGCTATAGTATACTGTAATTCTATTCTTCTTTATTCACTTCCAGTCATTTTAATAAAATTTTCTTGAGTAGCTTTTGTATGTCAAGAATTTTTACTGTTTGGATGGCATAACATTAAATTGACATTTTCTGATTTTTTTTTAGTTCTGAAACACATAGATCAACAATAAATGTATCAACTCTTTAATATAGATACAATTCAAATGAGGAAAGTAAATCACTCTAATATCAAAAATTATGATGAGACTATGAATTTGAGAGGCCTCCTTTAAAAAGTAGAATATACCTTCTTATTACCAACTTTAGTTGAGGACAATTGCCAAGAAACGATTATCTCGTGAGGACATGGGTGAGAAATATCCCATGTAGAAACAATAAGTTTCAGGGAACTGAGATAAGAAATAGCCTATCCTGTTTAAGGAACATAATGTAGGTGAATTTATCACAATTACACGAAGCAAGCTTTGTGAAAGTGTAGAGTCATGCTCATGGAGAAACTTTCAGAGTTCAGACTTCACTCTGTAAGTTCCCATGGCTGTTGTCTGAAGATTAGTTTGCAGGTAACATAGGCCAAAGTCAAAACAGTTAGAAGGATGCTGTTTATTGTTTCAAATTTAACAGGATAAACTATTTTAAAGTCATATTTATTCATTATATGTATGACTGTTTTGCCTGCATGTGTGAATGCACACTATGTCCAGGCTTCACGTTTACACAGGTCAGAGGAGTCATTGGTTCCATTGGAACTAGAGTTACAGATGGCTTCAAACTGCTATGTGGGTGCTGGGAACTGAATTCAGGTACTGTACAAGAGCATGTAATTGTGGCTGAGATATCTTTCCAGCCCCAATGGACTACATTAAAAACAGAAACAATTGCAAAATTAAATAATAGAGGTATGAAAAACCATGGCAATATTAGTATAGGATTTCTCTCATTTCCACACCCAGTTTTAGATATCATTTAATCCATTTTCCTTTTGTCTATCTGCCATGTTTCTTCCTAACCATATTCTAATGATCACTTCAAAACCAAGAATTGCTGCGAAAGAGGAAAATGCTACTGAACTTTCATTCAGAAAGCAAGGCTGTTCAACAACTTTATAAGTATGTGTGACTATGACCATATTCTAGAATGAAAAAATAAATAATATATGTATATATAAAGAATATATATATACACATATGTATATATATTTAATGAAGAGAGTCTTATGTACCTTAAACTGGCCTCATACTCCTACACAGCAGAGTATTACCAAATGGGTTCTATCCTCAGCTCTAAGAGTCTGTGTTTAGTGCATAAAGTATATTTTGTTGACATCTGTTGTGACTTCTTTGAAGATTTAGCTTAACACACAAATTTGTAATGTAATTTCTCCCAATATTTTTATAACTTTAATGGCTCATGACTGTTTTAATAGTCTTTATTTTCAATTTACCGTGTTTGTTGTGTCTTTAGGGGTGTTTTCTTGTGAAGTTGTTAAATATAATATACTATATAAATTCTATCACATTAGTTTTATTTTTATCTTGAAATATCCATCCAAATCAAAGACATAATTTGCATTGCTGTGTATTCCTCCTTTTTTATTCAGTACACTACCTCAACCCACTTTATTGTGATATCTATTTTTGATATATATCTTGCCTTACTCAAGAAATACCTTAATAGACATGCTCAGAACTATGTCTTCCAGCTGATGTTATATTCAGAATCATTATATAATAGAAAGTAATGTATTGTATAACCCTCATATAAATTCTGAAATTCATCTGTGACTCTTCATGAAAAGAAAAAAAAACAAGGAAAAAAAAAGGAGGAATAAGGGTATATTGGAGAAATACTGATCCAAAGCAAGACCTAAACCCAGAAAGAAAAATACCAAATCATACAACCTCATGTTCTCTGCCTGGGACTTAGTTTTAAAATTTCTTAGATGTTCCTGCCCTTCCAGATTTACTTGTTGGTAATGTACAGCTCTTTCTTAGGATGGGTCCATTCTTTGTATACGACTCTTTTGGATAAATGTCTCATGGCTCTGGCCACAAACACCTTGATGTCTCCCCTGACTCCCTGCTTCATTTTCACAGCTTCGCACAACAATCTCTCACAGCTTGCGGGCTCTTTCTGGCCTTCTTAGAACGACTACAGCTCTACTACATGCTGCCCAGCTTCAAGCAGACTCTCTGCATTTTATCTAAAAGCCAGTACTACGTGACCCATTCTGCCAGTTTCAACTGGTAGCCTGCAACGGACCCTTACCCTTTGCATCACATTAGAAGATTTTTTTTTACTAAGTTACTTTCTATGTGCAGCAAAAAAAAAAAAAAAAAAAAAAAAAAAATAGGTACTCATGCGCAAGATGGAAGCTTAGCTGTGTGGGATCTTGAGCTCTAGGAGTCTTTCTTATTGTTCTAGTATACAGCAAGGAAACTTTCTCCTTCACAACTCCATGCCTTAGGTGTAACATTAGGTTCCATTGTGCTTTCCTATTTTCTTTGAACGATACATTTGATATTTCTTTCTTCCTCGCTTGCACATTTTCACTGTAGACATGTAAAAGAGTAATTAATAAGAACCAAGCCAGAGACAAAATTGTAGGCTGTCTTTAAATTTCCGGTGAAAGAGAAATTGGGTCCTTATATTTTAATTTACTCTCGTGTGAATTTTCAGTAAATTGACAGAAAAGAGCTAGATTCTTTGTCAAACTATAACATGAGCTGCTTCCAGCCATTTTGGTAAAAGATTTTTGCTTGCTTCTGAAACCTCATGTACCCATACTCCACCATCTGCATACTCTCAACATCTTTCACATTGCTGCTAGAAAAGTCCTTCAATTTTTGTTGACATCATTCAGCCCCTTCTCTAGTCCAAAGAATCCCACACTCCTCCAGAAACAATATGACTATGATCAATTCTTAACACTGACCCTATCTCTTGATACTGGCTTCTACATTATTTGCTTTTCTATTGCTCTGATAGAATTCCAAGGCTGACTCAATTTAAGGACAGGTTTCTATTGGCTTACAGTTCAAGAGGCATTTTCCAGAAAGGCAGGGGAAAGTGTGATAGCAAGGAGCTACATGAAGCAGAAAGCTGAAAAATCCAATTTCCTTCTTCAGACAGGAAGCATAAAGAACAAATGAGAAGTGAACCAAAGGAACAAAATTTCAAAGTTTGTCCCCAATAACATTTCTTCCAGCAATGTTAAACTTTTTTTTTGGTTTTTCGAGACAGGGTTTCTCTGTGTAGCTTTGTGCCTTTCCTGGATCTCACTCTGTTGACCAGGCTGGCCTCAAACTCACAAAGATCCACTTGCCTCTGCCTCCCAAGTGCTGGAATTAAAGGCGTGTACCACCACCTCCTGGCTTACACTTCTTAAAGGTTCAATAACCTTTGAACCAGCATCACCACTTGGGACCAAGTGTTCAACTACGTGAGCCTACAAGGAGCCTTTCCCATTTATCTCACCAAATAAGATAACTAAAACATGTATATTTTAAAAGAGATTTGAATATATTTAACCTAGAGTAATGAATAATCCTGTTCCCAAAAGATATTGATTATTCAATAATAATCTCTGTGCTGCCTTTCTATAAATTATTGATTACTAACTCCGCTGAGGTCTCCAAAACAACACACATTACAATATTCGCTTTTTGTTACTCAATACTTCTAAGATAACTGTGACAAAATTTGTAGCCGGATGGTTTCTAAGGTCCAGCCTGGCCCCATGGTCCTATAGCTGCTTATAAAATAATCACTCAGAGGTTTAATATTAGTTACAAACTGTATGTTGTATGGCAGGCCTCTTGCTAGCTAGCTCTTATATCCTAAATTAACTCATTTTTTTTTATTAATCTGTGTCTTGCCACATATTCTGTGGCTTACCAGTCTGTTGGCATGTTGTTTCTTGGGTGGCAAGCTGGCGTCTCTCCCCAGACTCTGCCTTTCTCTTTCCTATCTCTCTCCTTGGATTTCCCACCTGGCTCTAAACTGCCTTACTATAGGCCAAAACAGCTTTTTTATTAACCAATGGGAAGAACATATATTCAGAGTGTACAGAAAGACATCCCCCAGCAAAGATTCTTGCTGAAGATACCATATATATATGTATCAGAACACAGAAAACTTTTTTTACATTTATTTTGCTTTATGGGTGTGAAAGTTTTGTTCCCATGCATGTGTGTGCACATGTGTGCCAGTTGTGTCCTCTGGAATTGGGGTTATGGATGAATTGGTGCTGGGAACTGAACCTAGGTTCACTGAAAAACTAATAAGTGCCCTTAACTGAGCCATCTATCCACCCTGAGAAACTGATTTTCAAGTGACCAGGAAATTCTTGCTGCAAACTAGCTTTTATAGTACTAGAACATGTTATGTATAACTGTGGGTGAGGAAGAACATAATGTTCTTACCTAACACCATTCTTTTTATTCCACAGTAATGATTTTTCAGGCAATACATGCCCAGTGGTGGCACAATAGTTACAAGACTAGTTATGTGTACAACAAAACACTCTCATGATTGGGTTTGGCATGTACTCCACAGGAAAATATTTATACCAGGTATTGTAAACATGGTCAAACCTCAGAATTAGGGAAGTCACATGATGCAAGGGAAACATATTGATTTTGTTTTCCAAATGTACACATTGTCAAACTGACTTTTAAATAATTCATAGTCATATATTTTTGCAACTCCCAACCATGGTAGAGAAGTTTCTTATCCTTGTGTGTAGTAGTTAATGTAGATTATAACTGTTTAAAGTGCAGAAAATCAGTGACAATGAATGGTTAGTCATAAATAAAGTATAGTTATTACTCACCTTGTCCCAAAGATCAAGAAGTAACAGGACAAATATAACAACTGAAGGACTGGAAGAAATGCTATGAATAGTTCATCTTCTGAACATAAGATGGGTGTTGCACATATAAAATCATAAGAACTGTGGTTATCTCTACAAGATTTGAAAATGATCTAGCAACTTAAAAATTCCAGCATGGGTCAGCATGATATCTCAGCAGATAAATGTGTTTAGTGGCAAGACTGGTGAACTAAACTCAATCCCCAAGTCCAACATGGTAGAAGGAAAGATTCCTGAAAGGTGTCCTTTGACCACAAACATGCTTCCCCACAAATGATAAATGAGTAAATGTAAAAAAAAAAAAAATGTTGATGCTGGAAATGGAGTTTGTAGAGATAGATCAACAGTTTAGATCTCTTCCTGTTCTTGCTGAAGACCCAAGTTCAGTACCCAGCACCATCATCAGATGGCTCACAATTATGTGTAATTCACCACTTTCAGGGCTGCGTTCTGTTCTCTGTAGGTACCTATGTATGTATGGATGCGCATATACACATAATTGAAAATAAATAAATCTTTAAAATTTCTTCAGTATTGATTAGGGAGCCTCTCTCCATCCCCTATTGGCCACTGATAACTGATGCAGAATCAGTAATCACATTGCTTAAGGAGTTTAACCACTGACTCCCCATACCATAGTGGATCTCAGGACCAGAAACATGAAAATAGAACTAACTGAACTTGGTGGGTTAAAAATAATAAATAAATAAATAATAATAAAGATATTTGAAAGGAGATGAAGTTGTGGGAGTGTTTTATGAAACAATACATAACTAGCATATCCTGGGGGAAATTACTTAGACTATTAGAAGTTGAGGAGGTATTAGCATTTAGTCAAAAATTTAAACCCAATAGCTAATCTGCACATATTGACTCACAACCAGGAAATAATTCTGTTTATTATGGTTTCAGATCATCATGAAAGGCACATATAGAAGGAATATCAACAAAACAAATGAAGTATGTCAAATGAGTTCTAGAATGAGGTGAATTATTTAATTATGATAAAGCCCTCTGGAAGCATGTGCATGTCATGATATGGTTGAATAATAACATTTGGGAATTACTCTCAATGAGGAGACAATGTAATAAGCAAACAGACTAGATAACACGGAAGCACAAAAGACAATTTTCAGTCTTTCACAGGATAAAAACATCACATTAGACTACTAAATATTCAAGGATGCGAAGGAAAAACGTAATGATGTAAGAAAAAGGAAGAAAGCCATTCCTGTCCTGTTTTTGTTCTTAGACTGAGCTGTTCATGAAAAAGAACACTTTCTCTGACTCTCAGTCCTGTAGAACTGGAAGCATTAGCATCAGTCAAGGGACTTGGTTATATGTCACTCCATGGCAGAAACTTGAAATTCAGCCTGGCAAGAAAATATTGGTTAATAAATACACTCTCATAATCAGTATCCCACTGCAGTGACAGTTACATTAATCCATTCACTTGGCACAAAAATCATGATCTAATGTTCTCTTGTGTGGCCCCATATCCTAACACGATTGTATTGGGATTGAGTTACATCAACTTTAGAATATACATTCAGGCTGGAAGAGGTTGTGTCAAATTAGGAGAAAAAAGGGGAACGTGTAGACTGAAATTATCCAATATTATAATACAATGTTTGGCTGAAATACTGAAGTTAGTTGCCAACAGATGCCATGGAGTATAAACGGTATTGATTTGAGGTAAGCATGAGAAGGTACATTCGTGTTGTGGTTTTGGCTAAGACAAGGCCTGTTAGAAAACTTGCTTTGGATAGTGTTAACAAGTAGTATCATAGGTCTGTTGCTCTGACGTCCTCCTGAATTCTGCTTCAGAATTTTTGAATTCTCTGTGTTTCATGTTTTCTTCCCCCCATTTCCCTTCTTTAAGCTTAAATGTCCTAGATCACCATTTTAAAGTCAGTGCTACTTTCATATATAGCATAATCTTGAACAAACCTTGCTTAAGCATTTTCTTGCTACTATAATTTGTTAAGAACGACTGTAGAAACTCAGGTCATTGTAACCATAAAAGCAGAAAATGCCACGATTGATTTATGAACACTAATGACTCTTGGATATGCATTACTAAATGTACAGAATCTTCTCTTTAATTTTCAGGTATTTTAAATTCTATCTGCTTTTTATTTTCAAATCAACGTTCCTTTTTGCTCAGAGTATAGATGACGGCACTCCCACTTTAATAACAACTGCTAGCAAATTGAAAACCCATGTCTATTTGTCACCTGAGCTGGATCTTTATAAACATCCCCATCCTTCTTTCTGCCCTTTCTGATTCAGTAGGTCAATGATTTTCCTTTTTCTTAGGCTTGTTGTTTTAGTCTCTAAACACCATTCTAATTTGGGTCCCAGAGTCATCTGCACACACACACACACACACACACACACACACACACACACACACACATTTTCATTGTTATATATAATGTAGAATTTTCATATTTTAATAAACACTACCAGTATGTACTTGCTTTTCCCTAAATTAATCTACATTCAAGGAACCTCATAAATATAATTTTGAGTTCTCACTTAAATTTCTGGCCAACACATTCGGACCACTTCAAGTGTCTCTCTCATTTACAGTGGCATAATGGTGTGAATATACAAACAATCTTGCAGTTTCTTTCCACAAATCTAGTTTAGATATTTTGTCTTTACTATTACAGCTCCTGTGAGTAGAACTGATGCTAGAAGTGGAGAACTTGCTGTCTTTTCTGAATGACTTTACTTCTTCATTTCCCATATTTCTGAGCCCATTTTACTTTCTGGTATAGCCACTGTAATTTAATTTCAGAGTAAGTTTGAACCATATTTCTTTATAAGAATCCATCTATTTATTTCCTATATTTTATTTATCATGTTCTCTGTAATCTGAAGATTCAGAGTCCACAGTTGGCTCAACCTCATTACACAGCCACGTGGAACTATGCCGGTCCCTATATCAATTTGTATTAGTCAGGGTTCTCTAAACAATAGACCTGAAAAAATGGATGCATACACACACACACACACACACACACACACACACCAATGCTCACTCTAAATATATACATATTTATTAATACTAAATATATATACATCTAATACGTATATAGTATTTATTACAGTTATTACAGCATCTTATAGGCTACAGTCTGGGTAGAGCAGCAATAACTATCTCATAAAAGAAAGGATAATAATACAGAAGTTTTTCATTACACAAGACTGGGTATTTCAGCAGTCCTAATCTGATGCTGGACTCTAGGGGGAGTCCTTGAAAGCTGCTGGACTTAGGAAAAGTTGAACTCTTGAAGGAGTAGGAGTAGGATGTTCTACTATCATAAAGGAAAACCTCAACAACAGGAGAGATGAACTTGTCAGCACAAGGCTGAGTGCAAGCAGGCAAAAATTCTGCTTCTTCTTTGCTCTTCCTTTCATGTGAGTTCCCCCAAGCAGTGTCACCCAGATTTGTGGTATGTTTCCACCAAATAACAGGATTAATAAAATCCCTCATGGGTATGCCAGATATTTAGCTTTTAGTTGATTACAGATGATGTCACATTGATAAGCAAGATTAGCCACCATGGGTTTGTATAAGTCAAACTCTACGTCCTTAGAGTTTTCAAATACCTTTTCTTCAGTTTACCTTTCAAGGTTGGTCATAACATCATCAGCGTTTAGTAGTATATTCAGCTCACACATGTTCCCCTCAGCATGCTCTCAGTACTTCAAGGTTGACTTATGCTCATTAATCGCTGAATGGTACCTTTTTATTTTATAATATAGACTTCCTTAAATAATGTACTTCTTTTAAGTTCTCATACTCTTTTGAAATAATGTCCATTTTCTTACAGCAGTTGAAACTGTTAGTCACAGTTCCCTGAGTCAGGTGTGGAAATTAGGTATCTTTACTCCTATCTGATTTTTCTTCCTGCTGTTTTTAAAACATACTTTCCATCATTCTGACTTCTATATCCCCTGATCAGATAGCATGTGATGTTACACATCAAGGCAATTATAATGTGATTGAGGACTTCCTGTCCAATGAATATAAGTTATGCCATTTTAGAGAAATAACAGTGATAAATGTAAACAGAATTCCTCCTGCTCAGGGAATCATTTAAGTGGCTTGCTGCCGTGTTTCTGCCTCATTCAACAGGAAGGTAATAGGAGATTTGTTGCCAGCTGGTACCTTGTAGTAGAAAAGTGGATTCCTATCTTCATTTTTAAAAACAGTTCGTGACAAATAGTTAATGGTTTTCTATGAAAACACATCTGAGGAAGACACCATGGTTGTTATCAAATTATATAAATATTACATTTTAAATCTTTAAAATTATTAACTTCCTATCATTTTTTATTCGTACAATTCTCTAAATAGACCAACAAATACAAAAATCATATTAAATATATACATTAATCTGTGCTATTTCCTGATTAACATTTAAGTTTAAATTGGTAGGTATATCCTTCAAATAGTGTTTCCTTTTATATAGTGCTAATTTCCAGCTTTTAAATCTTAGTCAATAAAGAGATACATAAATCCTAATTTTTCACATATTTGCCACTTCTATTTTTGAATAATTGTTAAAAGCTCAAGTATTGTATAGAATGAAGTTTATCCATTCACATTTTTCAAAATTAAGCAATGCATAACTTCTCAACTTTATGCAAGCTAATAATTAATTACAAATCAGGTTACACTAACATTTTATCACCAGAGACACAATTTAAATCAGCAAATACTAATTCCAGAAACTCAGATGATGTCTTCTTCATGTGAAAAGCAAGATAATGAATTCAGTTGACATTCCAAACCCATAATTCATAGACAACCAAGTTAATTGAAGTCTGATCCTAATTAGTCTTAACAATAAAAACTTGGATTCAGATATTGAGAGCAAATCTGAGAGATCAGAGAAGCAGAGCAACCAGCCACCAGAGACTCTCACCTCTATGAAATCTGAGAATGAATGGGGGCAGTTCCTATCTCTACAAATCCTCAGACTCAGACTGAATGGAGGGGCCGGTATCTTATCTCCACCTGCCTTATGTTGCTGTCTCCACCTTCCTAGAGCTGGGATTAAAGGCATGAACCTCCCTTGTGCTGGGATGAAAAACATGATCCTCTCAAGTGCTAAGATGAAGAGAGTGAGTCATCACCACCAGGATCTGTTTCTCTTTTAGATTGGTTCAACCTTGTGTAGTCGAGGGTGGCCTTAAACTCCTGATCTTCCTGCTTCCTCCTTTCAAGTGCTTGGATTAAATGTGTGTGCCACCACTGCCTGGCCTCTATGCTTAACTAGTGGCTAGCTCCACCCTCTAACTATCAGGCAAACTTTTTTTGCCAGAACACAAACAAAATATCATACAACAGTTAATTATGGTTATTATAAAGTTTTTTATTTAAATATAATATTTTAAAACTTTTAGAGATGTGAAAGAAGCTTATCCAATAAAAATGCATGCCAAAAGCCCAGATTGCTTGTGTTTAATCCTCAGAAACCACATGGAAAAAGGAGACCAATTCCCTTTAGTTGTTGTCTTGACATGTGTGTTCTAGCACACATGTAATAATTTGGAAATAAGGAGCAAAAGCAGATTTAACTTTATTTATTTATCTATTTATTTATTTATTTATTTATTTATTTATTTATTTATTTACTTGTTTGTTGTTTGTTTTGAGACATGGCCTTACTATATAGTTCTGGCTGCCCTGGAATGAACTATGTAGACCAGGTGGCCGGGAACACACAGAGATTACCTGCCTTTTCCCCAAAGCAGTTTTCGGTACAGTTTTTAATCTGAAATGTTTTATTATAATTCACAAAATATTAAGACATGGATGCTTTAAACGCAAAAGAAATGATGTCACTTGTAGGTGAATAAATTGAAAATATTGGCATTTTACAAAGTTGAATAATTTAATCATATATTTACTTTATTTGATTAACATGTACATATGTAAAAATAGATTTAAATCACAAACAATTAAATTAGTAATACAGTAACAGACACATTTAAATCAATACAACACATGTATTCATAATATCTCAGATATAATATAAATTAAAAGGAGTATGCTCACTCTTTCTCTAATCATCTTATAATAAAGTAGCCAAAGTTACTGAACGAAAATGTGTGCAAATGTCAATGATATGTGAGACACCAACCATTATATAATAGGTTGTGTACCAGGACAATGAAGATGTTTCTCCACATGAAGATAAATCCATGTGTGATAACACCTAACTTGAATCACAGCAATAAAAATATAAATCTCATAGCTTGATATTAGCCTTGTATCTTTTTCACCAGCAACTTAAGTTGCATTTTGATACAATCCCATCTTTTAAAACCAATGCACTAACAATCAATGTAAACATGGGAATCAGAAATTATCATTAAAGTCTCTATAAATGTCCCTTATGCAAATCCAAATCCAAATCTACAAGAGAAATGTAGAGGGTATGCTTATTAAGGCTAAATATTTTCCAGTTAGCCTGCAGGGGCAGTTTCAACAGTTATAAGTGACTGAACATCCACTTTCTTCATTACCTGAGAAACACTTTTTGTGCATTAGTAGCAATGACCATATGTGTCTGTAATTAGTTATAGATTGCCTTCTCAACTGGTACTTGACACAGCTGTTCTTCACAACCCCCAAAGAAACTATTTAAGCATTGTTATCTTTATTAATTTCTGAAACCGTGAGTACATTTACATTTGTGAAGTGCCTGGGTTTAATTATGTATTAGAAAATGTATCATTTTTCTAATCACCATGAGCATTAATATTTAATCAATAAAATTGAATTCTTACACATGGATGCAGCAATTGCTTCTTTATTCTGCAATAGTGGGACTATTCTATAGTCATTGCTCTTACAGTTGTTCCAGTACTTAGCATTGTTAGCCACATTAATCAGGGAATATAGTGACCATAGTTCCAATCTTCAGAATCCATATAGATCTGTTGACTTTCATGTTCTATTTTTCCTGAAAACTGAAACAATATACAACTATATTTCTGTGTGCAGATGATACAGCTCTGTGAAGAGAAAAAGAGAGAGAGAGGAAGAGAGAAAGAGAGAGTCCTTAAGGTTTGATAAGATTCAAGATGAACCCTGAAATAGTACATTATCTTTTGTTAGAACTGAAATAGAAAGTAATGATGAAAAAAAAATCTCTTTCAACAGGCAGGCTTTCAGGTCAGAAGTTGAACACATGTACTAAGCAAACAAAAGAAAGAAACCTCATGATAGCGTAGACACAGTTAATGCCTTGTGAAACTATTAGAAATAAGACTATGATGAATTCTTTCATTAACTTGAACCTCTAAACTTCATCTTCCATATTGTATGTAATTTTTAATGTAAGTTAATTTATACTATGATGTTTATTGAAAATTAAAACTTCCCATCAGCATGATTAGTTATGTGGGAAATAAAGGAGTACTTTTATTGAGATATGAGATATATGACTATGTACAATCTTACACATAGCCACATAAAATATTATGTAAAATCACACACATCTATGTAATACACATATAAATTTGTGTATGTATATAAATATATAATTAGTGTAGTAGTAAACCTAAACAGAATACATACAAAGAAATCAAAAAAGAAGGATAATAATTGAGAAAATCTGGAACAAAGGAAATCATACAATTATATATGATTCTTTTCAGAATTAAAACAATAAAAAATCACTAGGAGAATGAATAAACCAAATTAATGATTCTTATCTAAGTGGTTTGCATATAAAAATAATGTTTTCCCATGAATGTATGTATATATTTTATATTTTATTGAATTCTCCATATAGTATGTTTCAAGGTATGGGTCTGTTCATGTTGCATTTCCTATTTGTTCTAAAATCCATTACAGACTGTTATTCAATTCTGCCTCTCACTATGAAACCTCTAAGTAATTATTAATTAGTTGTAGGTTGGAGATATTAATTCCTAACCCTTTATTTAAAACATAGATATGAATATACTGCTCTGGCCCTGACATGAACCCATTTCACATATCTTTGGTGTTGTCTCTTAAGAGTCTGTTTCAGAAAGGCTCCAATCTGTTACTATCCCATCATCCCTGCAGTACAGTGGAAGAAATACAGAGATCCACAACCAGATAATATGTGGAGAGGGAAAGATCTTGGGCCAGTCACTTCTAAATGGATTGTCTCCACCGTATCCTTCCCTGCATAGCTCTGGGAACACTGGGGCAGAGGAGAACGATAGCAAGTAGGAGACAGGGGATGGAGGACATCAAGAAAATAAGACCTTCTATACATAGTGTGACACAAGTCCGTATGAACTCAGAGTGATTCAGCATGTGCAGGGCCTGCACCAGATGGGGTCCCAACACAGAGAGAAGAAATGTACATCAGCTCCCATCTTAACCCAGAATAGATCTCCAATTTATAAGTACTCTCACATGAATAATGAGTTTTCTCAAATGGAGTTTCACTGGGGATGAAGTGCATACTTAAGGGCAGTCCCTGTGCCTGGCAGTAGATAGCCAATAAAACAAGAGCTCAGTAGAATCTCTGAGGTTCTTTGTTTCATAATATTTTGCCACTGCATTTCTTTTAACCATTCAGTTCCTTTGTGTGTGTACTATGGCATCCAGTTTACGGTATTCCTGTGTGTCTCTGTATCTATATGTGTTTCCTATATTCTTCTTTGACTTTGTCTTCTGTTTGTTTTGCCCTATTCCTCTTTGTTTGCTTTATCTTATCAAATTTTTATTATTCTCTAGATTCCTGTATGTTTTTTTTTCCTAAGGAGAGACAGAACCGGTTTGGATTGTGATGGGAAGCTAGATGAGGAGGAACTCAGATGAGCTGGTAGAGGGGAATCCATAAATAGAATATATTTTATGAAGAAAGTCTATTTTCAATATTTTTTTTCAGATACTATCTTCTCATTGTGGTTTCCTCTTGCCTATTTTTCCCATATCCTCCCCATCACTGAACCAATATAGTTTTCTGTTTTTTATTGTCTCTCTCTTTAGATTAAAAAATCAGAATAAATTAAAAAATGCAAAGAAAAGCATGAGAAACACATACACACAAAAACTCATAAAAACACAAGAAATGAAAAGAGTATTATACAAGTAAAAGTTCAGTAAGACAAAAATATGTCCAACAAAGTAATAAGACAAAAATTCTCCAAAAATACCATTGACTTCATTTTGCTTTGACTTTCTAACTGAGCATGAGGCACTGTAAATAACCTTGGCTGTTTGTAGGTTTCTGTGAGGACCTTTGGGACAACAACTCGATTATATTTAATCCATTCCTGGCATTGGAATTTTCACCTGCTGGTGAAAACATATATTGGGCCTTTTTCTCTTCTGATATTTGGTGATTCCATTTATATTTCTTTCATATATCCTCTAATGTATTACGTTTCCATATGACCCCTTATAAGAGCCTTAGTGTTCCTTGCCATTCCCTATATCCCTCACTTATACCCTTCTTCCTTCCTCCTCTTCATTTAATCATTTCTTTCCAGTCCCTGCTCCCATCTCTGACTATTTCCCTTTCCTTGTGATATCCTGAACTCTCATATAGCTCATTCCACTGTGCTGAAATTTGTAGTCATTAGAATTGTCACATACTCCTCAGAAGCTTAAAACTTAACATCCACATATTAGTGCATACATACCATATTTGTCTGTGGGGGTCAACGTTACCTCATTTGGGAAGATGGTTTCTAACTCAATTTATTTACCTGTTAATTTCATTTTTAACAGTTGAATAATACTCTGTTGTTTAAATGTACCACATTTTTATTGTCAGTTAATCTGTTGATGGACATCTCAAATATTTCCAATTTCTAGTTATTATGAAAATGGCTGTAAAGAAAATCAATGCATCTCATGCATATTGTATCTGTTAGTCACACTGCAACATTTTCTCTGATTATGGTCCTAGGATTATATCTATTGTGCAATCTACACATACAGAAGAATATACCACTTAGTTTTGTGTACATGTATAATAGAATAGGTATACAATGAAAAATATCCTAAGCATAATTATTCTAGAGTACTTCTTCATTTTGATTATTGTAATTTTTTTCTGGCATAAACATTTTTGAGCAAGTGTCTCTGTAGGCAGGATATAGAGTCCTTTGTGAAAATTCCCACGAATGTCATAGCTGCAATTTGAGGTAGATGTATTCTCAACTACCTTAAGAAAATTATTATTTTTGTTTAACAAATATAAGAAAGCGTCCTAAAATTTGAGAAAATGTAAATCAACACAAGTGAAATACAGACATAATTGAAAGAAAGAATTTCTTTAAGATAAAAATAAAATATTTCTTGTTCCACATGGAGTATCCTCCTATGAGTGAGTACATACCATGTTTGTCTTTCTGAGTCTGGGTTATGTCACTCAGGATGACTGGACTGCTACTCATATCACCAGGGAGGCTACTTGGAAAACAGGACCCCAGGAAGGACATGGGGATCGCCCAATGATAGAGAAATGGAATGAGATCTACATGAACAGCCTGGACATGAGTGGGGGTAGTGAAGGGCGAGGGTCGAGGGAGAGAGAGCTTGGGGGAGCGGGAGATCCCAGCTGGATCAACAACAGAGAGGGAGAACAAGGAATAGGAGACCATGGTAAATGAAGACCACATGAGAATAGGAAGAAGCAAAGTGCTAGAGAGTCCCACAGAAATCCACAAAGATACCCCACAACAGACTGCTGGCAATGGTTGAGAGACAGCCCGAACTGACCTACTCTGATGATGGGATGGCCAAACACCCTGATTGTTGTGCTAGAAACTTCATCCAACTACTGAGGAATCTGGATGCAGAGATCCATGGCTGGGCCCCGGGTGGATCTCTGGGAGTCCAATTGTCGAGAATGATGAGGGTTTGTATGAGTGAAAATTGTTGAGACTAAGGTTGGATAAAGCACAAGGACAAATAGCCAAACGAATGGAAACACATGAACTATAAACCAATGGCTGAGGGGTCACCAACTGGATCAGGCCCTCTGAATGGGTCAGACAGTCGATTGGCTTGATCTGTTTGGGAGGCATCCAGGCAGTGGGACCGGGTCCTGTGCTCATTGTATGAGTTGGCTGTTTGAAACCTGGGGCCTATGCAGGGTCGCTTGGCTCGGCCTGGGAGGAGGGTACTGGACCTGCCTGGACTGAGTCTACCAGGTTGATCTCAGTCTGCGGGGAAGGCTTTACCCTGGAGGAGGTGGGAATGGGGGGTGGGCTGGGGGGAAGGTGAGGGGAGTGGGAGGGGGGAGAACAAGGGAATCCGTGGCTGATATGTAGAACTGAATTGTATTGCAAAATAAAAATAAAAAAAAATAAAAAAAAAATAAAATAAGTGTCAAGATTCTGAATTAACACCATTCATGTTGTTGCAAAGTTTGGAGTTCAAATCATCAGAAGGCACAAACAGGAAAATTGTTGTAAATGTGAGACCAGACTGATATACATAGCCAATTAGGGGCCAAGCAAGAATAGAGGGTGAAACTATCTTAAAAATGTAAATAATGAATCGTGTATGATTATTTACCAATTTGTGAAGTCTATTTAAAATGAATTATATTTATTTTAATTTAGACATCATTGGAAGATATTTTATATTTCTTATATAAATAATGATAAAGATGTAAAATGCAAAAAACCAATGTTATTGAACAATTTGTATTTGACAAACTATAGCCAAATCAATGAAAAGGACATGTTATCTTCTGTTTCACTAGTACAATGTCATGGCTATCTCTAAAGGTACCTGTTAATCCACTGCTGTCCTATAGTCACATAAGGACGAGACAGGCTACTATGATTAATTATGTGTTCTCTGAAGTTTGAAATGTCCCTGATAGATTGGTCCTAGGACATCTTTGGTGTTTTAAGAGAGTGGATGTAAATACCCAAATGGTCAACATTATCAATTTCCATGAATGAAAAGTTTAGCTGCCACAAATACACATTTCCTTTGCTGTTTCTTCCCATTATTCTTTATATTGCCATAGTTAGAATGCCATAATGGTCATAAACCTCATGAGAATCTTTGCAATAATGCCTTCTGCACACCCAAACAGTCCAAGAAATCTATGGGGTAACTGAGTAATTTTATCTCCCAGTGATAGCATAGCTGTGGTGGAGTTGTAACACGTGGCATTGCATGTTTGTATCAAAATTTGTCCACAAACATGGGTTTACAGTCAAATGAAAGCCATTTAATTTTATGTACATGTATAATAGGATACATATACAATGAAAAATGTCATAAACATCAGTATCTTAGAATACTTCTTAATTTTGACTATTGCATGACTATAAAATATTCTGCTAATATCTGTCTAGTGGATTCCAAAAGCTCTGTGCAATTTGTTACAGTTACCTTACTTACAGAAATATTCCTGCCCCATTTCTGCAGGCTTTTAACATATGTACTGGCTTCTCCTACGATGTATGTGTCATGTCACTGTTATTAACCATACTTTTCTAACAACTTGTAATATTCTTCCCCAGAAAAAGCAAGTAACATTATCTTAATTCATCTCTGCTTTTGGTTTAAAAACTTCCAGCATTCCAACAACACACTTCCTTTATTATTCTCAATTGTGTCCTGTCTAGCATAATAAAAACTTACTTATGCTGTATCTCCAACATAAGGAATTTGGGTATTCCTTTGTCAGCAGCTATGCACATTGGTATTGAATAATATCTTGCATGATATATGAATGTAGGAAAGATTTGATGACAGCTCTGGTTTTCATACTGACTTCTTTGACTCTTGCCCAAGATAAAGATGATGAGCTTAATAATGCCCAAACTAGACTAGTGGACACATGAAATTACATGTGTAAAGTCCGAGACTCCATGGATATAGCTAGATTTCTGGAGGATTTATGTTTTGCAAATTGATCATAGGACCAAAGGGAAGCAAAAACTTGTACTGAGACCTTCTCACTTGATATCTCTCCAGTCAACCATTTACATGGATTTTGATAGTTTCTATGAAGTGGATATTGTCTTTCATGAACTCATGTGATAGAGTATTGAAGTGATGGTGTAAGTGCTAGTGGGACTTTTAGAAGTTGAACCTTATGGTATTTTGTTAGGCCACTGAGGACATTGTCCTCAAATTATAAGAATGGTCTGCCAAAGAACGCCCTTGCCAAGACTAGTTGCTACAGAACCCCTAGCCTAACATTCCAATTTTATTTCCAATGTCAACTGCAGTGAATTCAAATATTGCTTTAGAGCCCTCACCAAAGCACATACACAATTTTTGAAATGTCCATATGTGAAAGTGTGAGCTAACAGACATCTATATAAAGGTAGTCTTCTCTTATGTATATAAACAGGAGTGGAATTAAGTCATAATACAGAATCTTGGGATATGAACTGGCTGATTTCTGAGCCCCTGCCTCCGTTTTTTTTTCATATTTTGCATTTAAAGTAATATCTTTCTAGAAGATTCCTTGTTTCGTCTCCTTATCCTCTGTTACTAAAAGTCCTCCCTAGGGTCTCCCTCATAGGGTACAGGATTAGGGAGTGATGTCGAAACCTAGTACTTTAATTAATGAATAAGTATACACAATTTATATAAAAAATCCTCTCAGACTAAAACAAGCAGAAGAATTCCATAAAAATGTGTGGTTTTTGTTCAAATTGTGTCATTTCTCCATGAAACTTCATTACGTGAATATTTGTGGGTTTGTTTGCTTGTCCAGTGTATAAGGAAAAATTAACAACAGAAGGAGTCACAGTTTACTATGAGAACAAAAAAAAAAAAAACAAACCAATCTTCCACTAGATATATCCTAAGGCAAACTGCCCAGAATAGATTGGTTTTACGTTCTTGAGCATGGCCAAAGATAACAATAATGACTATGAAAAGCATACAATATAAACTTTCCTTTCTCTCTGGCAATTTTATTCTTAAGACAGCTATGAAGGGATCATGATCTTTTTTCACAGGTACACAAACTGTTTTTCCCTATAATATGAAAACACCATTTTCTTTTTAACATTTGTGCTTTATATAATGAGTGTTTGCCTGCATGTAAGTGCACTGTGTATTGGTGATCAGGAGAAAAGAAGAGTTAAAAGGTGATTGTGAGCTTCCATGCGGATACAGGGAGCTGACCCCAATTTCTCTAGAAGAGCAACAGGTGATTTTAAGGGCTGAGCCATCTCTCCAGGTTTTTTTTTTTTTTTTTTTTTTTTGTGTGTGTGTGTGTGTGATGTTATGACAATTTTTCTGAGATGTTTTTTGTGTATGCTCGGTTGACACAAACTAGTTCTACATAATAATGTAGATGTTGGGCACTGGGAAACAGTGAATAGCTACAGCTGTGGCTACCTGTATGACTCTGCCCTCATTTAGAATTCTTAACAGATTCACATTCCATTCACTTTTAGGTTGACAGGTATCAGACTTGTTTATTTTTGGCTGTGTCTCAACTTTTACTCACATAATACTGAAAGACTGATTTGCCTTATTCAAAGTTCAGAAATCTATTTTGTAATTGTGCCCAATAGATTTTATGCAGTGTTTTCTAATATATACACTTATCTCTTAGCATTTGTGGATTACATGTTTTCCTTAACTTTTAAATATTTAAAATTTGAGGATAGTCAGAATCTAACTTTATTTTTTAAATTAGGAGGAGAAAACAGAAAATAATTTATGTCTTACAGATGTGTTACATAAATCAGTTTAGGTCAAAACTACTATAGGAAATTTACCTTGTCTTAATAATGATAATAAGATTTGTGTTATAATAAGTCCCCCTTAGAGAGTTTTGTGTCCAATTTAAAAATTTGTGCTAGAACATTGGTATGAAATAGACAGTTCTCTTTAATAATAATAATTCATTTATTATGAAATATAATACTCAGGCTGAAATCTAGAGGCTCAATTTTCATGCTATGTGATCACTAACAACTAAGATCAAATGGAATAAAGAAAATTTAATCTAAAAGTGTAATATGTCATGATTATTTAAAAAAATATGTTCATGTTTGTAATGGTAGGGTATTTCTGTAAATACAGATTTTGTTTTACTCTGACACTATACAGAATATTATGCACACTATTAAATTGATTACATTGTTTGTTTAAGTAACTGTATATCATTGCATATCAAAACTATTTTACAATGTTCCATACATCTCCATATTTAATTAAATAGTCACTGTTTTAAACATTATTATCCAAAGTGAGGCATTTGATTAAAACACAAGAAAAGTTTGTAAAACTAAGCATGATCCAAATATGTTGGTTTTCTAGTTACCATTTTCATATGTCTATAGAACACATATAGAAATTATATAAACAATATAACTTCATGTATTTAAGTATTTTGTCATTTACCAGACTCTGAATAACAACAAAATCTTCTGAATATGTGAGACCAGTGAATTTTTAAACATCAGTTTTTAACATTAGCCGTATCGTCTGCACTATTATGACATCTAATAAGCTTCTTTCAGTGAGACTATGAAAGAGCTAGTCGGTAAACAAACTGCCTATTGTCATCCTAATGTGCTTCAACTGATAAAATGAAAAGTAGAGTAAATGAGTCAAATCTATGGTTTTTAATTCCTATAAACATTCCAGATGAATAATTTCATATATGTAATAAAATAGACAAATGTTCTATTTTAATTTAACAGAGATTATAATGATTAAAATGTTACATGTGTTCTATTAAAAATGAATTTTTCACTGTAGTTGTTTGATCTCTTATAGTCATAACTGTATTTTCACAAGATACACACAAAGGTTATCATTCTGGAGATAATAGAAAAAGATAAACTAGTTTCATTAAAACTATGCATGTCTGTTTTCAAGAAAATCTATGTTCTCGATAACACTGTAGGAACTCTAATGTGTGTATATACTTTTTGTTTTCACTGCTGGGGATTGAACTTAGGTCCTTGTACAGGCTGAAAAACTGTCCTAACACTGACCTACATCTACTCTCAATATAGTTGAATTATGAAAAGTAATTAAATGTTTACATTTTTTCAGTGGAATAATTTGACACTATTGCTGTCTGAGACAATATTTTTTTTCTAGGAAATTAGGCTGCAGATACAATGGCTTCCTTAACAGAAAAGTATTTTCAGAGTTTCACACATCTAAAGTTGGGAATGTCAAAGACCAATAGACTAAATGATTTCTCATCTGTTGGAGTCTCATGTCCATCTTTAATAGACTGATGTGTTCTTATACTATGAGTGACTATAAGGATGACGGTGAGGAAAAAGGAGAAATGCAGGGGACTCAGCTCATTTTCCCCTTTCTGCAAGATTATTAGTCCTGTTCTTGAGAGTCCCTTTTAGGTGGACATTCTTTGTACCACCAGCTCCCAAATAATGATACAGAGAAACATTTTTTTTTTCAAATAAAATATTCTTTTCAAAAATGGTTAGTTAGAAGGGTTAGTCATGATGTCAATATTTTTTTCAAGATTTTTCATAAGAGTAAAAAGGAGGCATGTGCCAAAAAAATCCTAAATCCTGGGATTTGTTTAGGATGAAAAAATAGATATATGTTAATTCTTCTTCCTCTACTCATTATTTCTCAAAATTCAGAATTGTCACTGTGCATAAAAGATCATTCTTGACAAATACTGAAGTTTCTTCAAATCTGTAATACTTAGGAACTTATTTCCTCCTACCCCAAATGTCTGCATTCACATTTGTGTGTTAACTTGATTGCATATCTATATCAAAAGAATAATAAAGTCTTAAAATTTTCTCATTTATAGTCTGAACCACTGATTTTACTGTTGTATATACATTATACATAGTGATAGTTTCCATTACAATATTTTATAGTGTATAAGGTACTTGAACACATTCACCTGTCTCTTTTTCTTCTTTGGCTTCTTTTCTTTACCCCTATTAATTCCTCAAGAATCTCTCAATTAGTTTTTAATAATATATATATATATATATATATATATATATATATATATATATATATATAACTTTATATGTTTGTACATGTTTTAGGTTACACAAGCCAGAGAAAATGTGACATCTGTCTCTGAGTCTGACTTGTTTCTCTCAATATGATGATCTCTAGTTGCTACACTTCCATCTTGATCACTTGGTTCCTGTCTGCTACTTAGAAATGTTTAGTGTCCACAGAATACCTCACAAAACAAAGTCCACTGCTCACATATTCAATCATCAAGAGCATTGTTTATTCCAGCTTGCAGGGATCTGCCAGCCAGACAACAAAATGGCTGTGGCCCTGGAGCACAGAGGCTCTTTATATAGGCAGCCATGGCATGGGGTAGGGGGTGGAGGGATGGGGGGAGTTGGGGGGTTTGGGGGGCTTGTGGGGGATTGGGTCATCCTGGACCTGATTGGCTGGTGTTCCTCTTCCTGCTTTAACAGAGTACAGAAACTGAAACCTAACAGGTACAGAAAACAAAACCTAAACTAAATTAAAACTCAGGCCTAGTGGTGACTGGGGAGAGAAGCTTAGCCATGAAGAAACATAAATAATATTAGCCACAACTTCTTATATATGTTTAGGAAGAAGCAATGGGGGAATCAGGAAGAAACTCAGTACTTCTCACTTCAGGTTGAATTAACACTTGAAAAATAGAAGATAGACAGTACTATTCAAAGCATTGCTATTAGAATTTACACAGAATATTTGCATATATGTGTGTGTATAGTGTATGTGAGTGTGGGGGTAATACATATGTGTATGTATGTGTTCAAATATGTGTAAACATGTGTGGTATTGGTCAATGAATGGAGACGACAGAATTTTACATAGGTCTTCTAATGTTGGAATTCATAGTACGTTTTGAGCCAGGGCCTCTCACAGAAGCTAGAGCTTACAGCTGGCTAGGTGAACCGGTCAGTGTACTCCTCTGATCCATCTTTCTCTCCTCTCTCAATCATATTCTCAGGTTGTAGATGCAGCATCTAAGCCTTCTTTAAACTGTTGTATGAATGAGTATCCAAAGTGAGGTCTTCATGCTTGTGTAACATGTAATTTACCTATTTATCTCCTCAAACTCACAAATAATATTATTTTAATAATGCTATGATGACATATTGTGTAAACGCAAAATATCATTTCTTCATTTTTATCATTTATGTATCAGAAAACCTTCCAGTTTCATGATATTTCCAGTATCTCAACATTCTACCTCCAAACTCTATTATTCATCTAGATTATTCTTGAGTATATACTACTCTATTACATGTAGATTTGATTATTTTTTTTACTTATGACTGTTATATAAAACTGTCCTAAGTGAGGGGTGAAAATGTTTAACCATATATACAAGGATATTAGGAATGCAGAGGAATCAATTTCATGGTAGTTAACAAGCACTAATATCTTTTCTTTTTTCAAATCATACACAATATAGTTACCACAGTTAAAATCAAATGAGAATTAAGGTTACTATAAAAGAGTAAGTAAGCATTAAAAACTGCCTTATACATAGCCAGAGTTCCTATCACTTTTATACAGCCATCTAATTATATAACACATTTAAAATGTTTACTTTAATTTTGTAAAATTGTAGAAATGCAGTTACAAATCACTGAAGATTATGAAATCTCCAACACTTGAAAAATGATTTATGTTTGAGAAATATTTATCAACATGGTTTGGTTACTATATATTGCAAACATATATAAAATTAATAAAACATACCTCATAAATATGGACTAATATTATCTAAATAAAAAATAACTATTTTTTATGGAAGTTATGTAATATACTTTCTTGGAGTGGGATATATGCTTATTCAAAAAAGTTTGGAGAAGCCAGGCCTTCACTAATAAGAAGAGAATAAATCAATATGTTAAACTATTAAGAAATGGTTTTAGATAATGAACAAATATGACAAAGAGTTATATAAATATTGAAAATGATGTCAAAGGGTAACTCCATTTCTTTAGAACTATCTTCTAATATCAACCTCACATCTTTCAAATTTTATGGCCTTAATATCACACTTTCTTATACTCTCTTTTCTTCTTTAATTCGATGTCTCTTTTAAGTCAATACAGCCATGGGTGCTCTCAAAAGCAGCATACTGTTTTACAAAGAATATTTTCCAAAATATTAGGGTTGCAGATATCCTCCCTATAAGCTGTTTGTCAGACAGATGCTCATTTCTCAGGAATGAAACTAGAATTGACGTGAGCAGATTACATCCTAAGCAATTCTAAAATAAGGAGTGGACTGGAATAGCACGTACCAACAGTGAGAGGTACATGCACCACAGATAATGAGTTCAGAACGGCCTAGGGTGTGGTCCTTATTGATGGGAAGGATGGACATGTTCGAAGTTCTACAGGAAGTTGGCAAATGTGAGTAATTGAAATAGTTCATTGGATGACAGGACAAATTAGAGGGGGTTTTGCTTTTCTTTTCGGATCTGATATTTCATATTTTGTAGTGGGCCTGGGATGACCAGTGCCATCCAAAAAAGGAATGAGTATAATTGCTCACGTCAACAAATGCAGGTCCAGAAGTTAAGCCTCCCGTTCAGGACACAGGTTTTTTTCTTATATGCATTTTTTAAAATTAATTAATTAATTAAAAAAAATTACCCTTCCTTCCCCTTTTTCTGCCCTCCCACCTCTTTCCATCCCACCTCCCTACCCCCTCCTCAGAGAGGGTAAGACCTCCACTGGGGAGTCAACAAAGTCTGGCATACTAAGTTGAGGCAGGACCAAGTTCCTCTCCCCTGTGTCAAGGCTGAGCAAGGGATCGGACCCTAGGGACTCTGTTCCAAAAAGCCATTTTGTGCACCCAGGATAAGCCCTGGTCCCACGGCTAGGGGATCCCCAAACAGATCTAGCGACATAACTGTCACCCACATTCAGAGTTCGGTCCCATGCATGTTCCCCAGCTGACAGGCCAGAGTCCATGAGCTCCCTCCCACCAGCTTGGGTCAGCTGTCTCTGTGCTTTTCCCCATCATGATCTTGACCTCATTTACTCCTTTGATCCCTCTTCCCTCTCTTCAGCTGAAGATGAGGAGCTCAGCCCAGTGCTTGGTTGTGGAACACTACACCTGGTTCCATCAGTCACTGGATGCAGGTTCTATGATGACAATTAGGGTAGTCACTAATCTGATTATAGGGGAAGGTAAGTTCAGGCACCCTCTCCATTATTGCTAAGAGTCTTAGGTGGTGTCATCCTGTGGATTCCTTGGGATTTCCCTAGCACCAGGAGGGACTGAGATGGCGAAGTGGAGGGAGGGAGGGAGGGAGGGATTTAGAGTGAGAGCAATGAAAGAGATATCTTGGTAGAGGGAACCATTAGGGAGTTATGGAGAAACCCGGTGCAAGGACTCAGATTTTAAAAATGAAACAAATAATCAAAATACAGAAAACATTCCTTTCATTATGTAAAGCCTGTTTATGGAAAAAAATGCTCATATGTTTGCATATTTATAAGTCATCGATCATTCTCTAATTTATTTTATTTTCACTCAGTCTAAATTGGAACATCCTGATTTCTAAAGTAGCCATTTCTAAAGTAGCAATAAGCATTCAAAGTACTACTGAAAACATTTTTAAGATAATCTAGTTTCAGAACGAGTTTAGCCTTTTTTTTTTTTTTTTTGGTTTTTTGAGACAGGGTTTCTCTGTGTAGCTTTGCGCCTTTCCTGGGACTCACTTGGTAGCCCAGGCTGGCCTCGAACTCACAGAGATCCGCCTGGCTCTGCCTCCCAAGTGCTGGGATTAAAGGCATGCGCCACCACCGTCCGGCCAGAACGAGTTTAAATGTTATAGTTAATTTATACTTATTTGTAGAACTCTACTTCAGAATTGTTTTTTCTTAGGACGCATATTTAGACAAAAAATGCAAAATCCAATATGTAAAAAGATGTCATATTAAAACTTTGCCTTTTAAAGATATCAGTATTTTATGTTGGCAATAATAATGACCAACTTCATAAAGGAAAGAAAAAAATAACAGTCACCCTCACCCTGAAGTTGTGCGATTCTAATTGGTGTCATCAATATAATTCTCTTGAAAATGTTATAGTAAAGTTAAGAATAATGTGGAAGAGAGTCATTCTGTTTATATCTTGCTTTACATGGTAATAATTTTTTGACATTTGAATTCTTTGCTGTATTAAATGTGTTGGAAAGTCTCATTTTTGTCTGTGGAGATTCAAATTTAGCCCAGTTAAGTATTCAGAAAATACCAGATGGGAACATGACAGAACTCGAGCTCCAGCTGGAAGAAACTTGTATTGGCCAAATCTAGGACAAATTGAACATCAGAAGGAGTAGTGGTATTTATATATTATAACATATTGAAGTAAAAGATAAAAGGAACAGTATTTCATTATTGTATCAAGTAATAATAATAAATCATCCTTCCTGGTTAACATCTTCATTCAGAATAATAGTGTTCCGTACTTAGAAGATATGTACAGTGTGGTATTAATAAGTTCCTGTCAGCAACATAAAAGCCAACCTTACCATATACTCTGCCCTGCCTACTCACTTTTACTAGTTTATGAAGCTGAATCAGTGTGTATCTTCTGGAAAAATCTAAAAATAACGCAGAAAAATATAAACAAAATATTTGTGGTTTTTTGCAATTAAAAATTATAAATATATGAAATTATTTAACTTATTCAACAAATCAATAACCATTTAATGGCTGTGAAAAGAAAATTTCCAGTGGATAACATTTTACTCTATGCAGTGACCAATCATTTGGAATATTTAAAGGTGGACAAAACTTTTTAGTTCTAATATTAATGTTATAAGTTTATGAGTTTCACTGTTGACATATATACATTGTTAATCTGAAAAACTGCAATTTTTTGTAAACAATACTTTTGTGTCTGTGAAGAGTAAGAGTTTAACAGTCTCTAAAACAGAGAAGTGGTCAATATTTGGCAGATCATCAATAGTCTGTTGATAATCCACAATGTTTTAATACTCATATAAACTAATTCTGTATGCAAGCTATCTTATCAAGAATTAAAATTTCTGCACATTTTGTTTTATTTAAATTTCAAACAGCTGCATTCTCTATCAGCTATAATTTAAAAACAAAGAAATAGAGTAACTTTCCTAGTTACATATATTGATGAATGTGTAGCTTCTGGGTCTAGGTTTAGACATGTGATGATAATCTGAACCTTCATACTTTGTTCCTTTATGTTCCTATTAGATAATTTACCTGAAAGCAGCAGCCTGTTAATTTGTGCCATAACCAAGCACAGTTGCTCCCATTACAAATGTGACCTATAAAATAAATTATTTTAAATTTATTTTAAGATTTTTTTAAATGGCCATCATCCTTTATTATAAAAAATATTCTCTACTGTTTGCTCTAAGAATGATTAAAGTTTGGGTGCATCAGGTAGAGACATTCAAGATGTACTGTTTCTCTCACTTTCTCTGTGTGTGTGTGGAAAATGAAAATTTTACTTTTTATTTCACAAAATAAATACAGTAATGTGCAAATCCTTTGGAAGTTCCCAACTACAGGCTTGAAAACTCAGTGATAATTATAATTGCACAACACAGCTTTTAATTTGCTTTTCTGGTCTGTTTAGCAAGACATTTGTCTATGGCAGCAACCACCTGTCCATCTATGATGTTTCTGTAGCTGTTAAGTTTCTGCACAAGATTCATCCAGACACAAGACAGTTTTCAATTTGAGTTGATTAAAATGACTTAAACAGTATCTTCATTCAAGCTTAAAGTTTAATTGTTATGGAAAATGTCCTCACAATGATTGTCAGAAAAGATGATATGAGCAACTGTTTTTTCTAAAGAACTTTTATATTACAAGGTTAATTAACAAGCTAATAGAGTTAAGACATTCTGAATTCTCTTGCTCATGCTCATTGCCTTTTCTGGGAAGCATTTGAAACATAATGTCTTGCAAGAAGTCAATTCACTTTATAAGAAAACAGAAAATCTTATAAAGTGTGACTTTTTAAAAACATTTTTATTTCATAATTAATTTAGTTTTACATATCAGCCACAGATTCCCCTGTCCTCCCTCCTCCTGTCCCCCAGCCCTCCCTCCCAACCCACCTCCCATTCCCACCTTCTCCAAGGCAAGGTTTCCTCTGGGAAATCAGCCCAGCCTGGTAGGTTCAACTGAGGCAGGTCCAGTGCCCTCCTCCCTACACCAAGGCTGAGCAAAATGTCTCAGCATAGGCCCTAGGTTCCAAAAAGCCAGCTCATGCACCAAGGACAGGTCCCGGTCCCACTGCCTGGGGGCCTCCTAAATAGTTCAAGCTAATCAACTGTCTCACTTATCCAGAGGGCCTGGTCCAGTTCCATGGGGGTTCCTCAGCTATTGGTTCATAGTTCATGTGTTTCCACTAGTTTGGCTACTTGTCCCTATGCTTTTCCCAATCATGGTCTCAGTATTTCTTGCTCATATAATCCCTCCTCTCTCTTGCTGATTGGACTCTTGGAGCTCCACCTGCGGCTTGGCCATGGATCTCTGCATCCACTTCCATCAGTCACTGGATGAGAGTTCTATCATGACAGTTAGGGTGTTTGGCTGTCCAATCACCAGAGTAGGTCAAAGGACATGGTCAACAAGACAAAACAATAGCCTACAGAATGGGAAAAGATCTTTACCAACCCTACATCTGACAGAGGGTTAATAACCAGAATATATAATGAACTCAAAAAATTAGACATGAAAATAACTAACAGTCCAATTAAAAAATGGGCTATACAGCTAAACAGAGAATTCTCAACAGAAGAAGCTCAAATGTCTGGAAGACATTTAAGGGAATTGCTCAACATCCTTCATCATCAGGTAAATGCAAATCAAAATGACTCTGAGATACCATCTTATACCCATCAGAATGGCAAAGTTCAAAAACACTGAAGACAGCTTATGTTGGCGAGGATATGGAGCAAGGGGAACACTCCTACACTGTTGGTGGGAATGCAAACTTGTAAAGCCACTTTGGAAATCAATATGGCACTTTCTTAGAAAATTGGGAATCAAGTATGACATTTTAAACTCTTTTAAGAACCTATATCCACCAGGGGGTGGTGGCACATGCCTTTAATCCCAGTACTTGGGAAGCAGAGTCAGGCAGATCTCTATGAGTTCAAGGCCAGCCTGGTCTACAGAGTGAGATCCAGGTCAGAAACCAAAACTACACACAGAAACCCTTTCTCAAGAAAAACAAACAAACAAACAAACAAAAACAAAACAAAACAAAAAGAACCTCCTATATCCATGTTCATATGTAATACATCCAATTATAAAGACATTGAACCAATTAATGTATCCTTTTAGAAACTAGGTAAATTTTTAAGTATTACATAGCTGTTTTTTTGTTTGTTTTAAACTTTTATTCTTCTTTAATACATTACATCCTGACCACAGTTTTCCATCCCTCTACTCCTCCCGACACTCCCCTTTCTTCTCCCTGTCTCTAAAATACACTCTTCCTCCATTTTTTGTAATTGCATGGAATTTACCTTGGTATGATTTAAACATTTTATTGACTACCCGTGCTTCTAAAAGTCATCTTTCAATATTGTTTTGAAGAAGTTTAAAAATCATTTCCACTAGGGTTCTCAGACAGTCAATATGGAAACACAAGTGAATGGTAAATTTAGTTGTAGACATTTCTTTTATTTCACCATGTATTAAGCTTATTTCCAATGATTCTGATGTCAGCCTACTTTATATGTGAAATATGTTCCTGTCCCACCTTCACTGTGGTTGAGAGATACATCTGTACTCAGTGTTAACTAAATTAAACAAATAAATAAAGCACCTTAATACCATGATCAACTGGGTTCTGGGTTGAGGAATTGAAGTCAACAGAAATAAATGATTAAAGGATATTTGATTAATTACCAAGTTTCTCAATAGCTAAAATGAATTTTCTTGATAAGATTCAGAGTATACAATTTTAAAACTAAAGAAAGTTTCACATAAGACATATGATATTGGTAGGTTCTAAGCTGTTTTCTAAAAATATTTTCTGGTCTGAACCAACATTCAGGGAGCCTGCACGGAAATGACCTAAGCCCTCTACATACATGTGACAGTGTAGTTTGGTCTATTTGTGGGACTCCTAAAGGTGGGAGCAAGGGCTTTCCCTCATGCTTTGACTGGCTTTTAGGTACCTATTCCTTATACTGGATTGTCTTCTCAGCTATATACAAAGGAAGGTGCTTAGACTTACTGCAACTTGATATGCCATGCTTTGTTGATACCCAAGGGAGGACTACTCCTTTCTGAACAGGGACAGAGGAGGAATGGGTTGAGAGGGTGGGCAGAGGGGAGGTGGGGGAAGGGAATAAGAGGAGAGGAGGCAGGGCAAGTTGCAGTCAGAATGTAATATTAATAAATAAATTAAATAAATAAAATGATAAAACAACATTTACAGGTTTAATGTGGTAGGTTAGATTGTTAGTGGACTATTTTGATTTTGTTTCGGTAAACTACACTGATTCCATTAAGATGCAGTTTGTCAGTGGATTCAGCACCAGACTGAGATCCAACTTCTGTTCCATCTTTACTAGTTGTTTGTCAACATTCATTTTGGCCAAAAAAGAAGCAGAGAGTGTGATGAAATTAACACAAAGAACGTTGCTCCCACTCAGGTGATGACTGTGAAATCAATCTACCCCTTGATAGCTATAGCCATTGTTCTTTCAGCCTAATTCCCCAAGTGAGGTATAGATAATGAATCAACACTTTAAAGTTATTCTCATCAAGACATTGTCCAAAATGAGGGAAGCAAAAGATGAGCATTTGGTCTGTATGTGAGGATTACATAAAAGAAAGTTTGGTAACTGTTATAGTTTTAGTCTTAATGACACAGTAGTATGTTCCCAACACAACCTACTTACACAGAGTTTAAAGTGTGTTGATTCTTATGTCTCAAATCAATTTTGAAGCATTTATGTGGCAATTTTCCCAAACTATATTTATTACTTTGCTGTATATTCATACCTCTGTTCATATGTACATATATATTTGTAATTTCCTTCATTAATAAAACAATTAACATTTCCTCAAACTGGAAAATATACTTGAATGGCATGAAATTATTAGCGAATTTTAAGTGAAGTAACCTGATTACATTGAAAAAATACATTGAATGGTCTCTAGCATAGGCTGAAGTTATAAAATACAAACTTGACTCAAATGTCTAATTGTTTGTGGTGATATTTTGTTTGTGATCTAACAAATAAAACTTGCCTAAAAATCAGAGTGCTGAGCTAAACCCCTAGTTAGCCATAGATAGCCATAGAGGCCAGGCAGTGATAGCACACACCTTTAATCCCAGCACTCAGGAGACAGAGGAAGAAGGAACTTGGTGAGTTCAAGGCCACCATGGGATCCAGTCTAAAAGAGAAACACAGCCAGGCAGTGGTGACACACACCTTAGATCCCAGAACATGGGATCTCACACCTTTAATCCCAGCACTAGGGAGTTTGAGAGCCTGTGAGAGATCAGCTCCAACCTGCTCCCACCTTTTGAAGTGTTCTTAGGTAGGCGAGAGAGGAAGCAAGAAATGATAGAGAGACCTAGCTGATCAGAGGAAAGACAGAAAAAAAGGACAGCTTCAGGAGTGCCTGAGTCAATACCCAACAGCCACTTTGTTTATTCAAAAAGATTTTTATAACAATTCCAAGGGGAGGAGCAAAAGACCTCCCCCTTGCAAGATCAAAGCACATCATACAGCCACGTATAGACCCTTCCAAACACCTGGTAACCGTGTCCATGGTCAAATCATCCTGTTATGCAGCCCTGCTGGGTAAAACAAGCTCAGATTCTCTGATCCTGACTAAGTTCTCACTAGGAAGCCTCTGTGGGCTCCCATAAGGGAGTTGGAGACAGGGAGTGATATGGCTGGGTGTAGAGAGGAACATAAGTTGGGAGGGAGACAGGAGCTCAGCATCCCTTCAGTAAGAGAATTCGGGAGAGATAAGAAGTCTCTCTTGTGGCTGGCTGCTCTGCTTATCTGATCTTTCAGCTTTCACCCTGATATCTGACTCTGAGTTTTATTATTAAGATGAATTAGGATTCCTGCTACAATTGTTGAGAAATGAAGAGGAAAATATAAAAGGAAGGCAGGTTTGCTATATGCATCATGTGTAAATGTATAAAAACCCCACTATAATTGCATGTTATCAAATCCAAAATGTGAGTAAAATAAATATATGTGTATATATACTTGTATATTCATATTCCATAGCCAAGAATGTTGATTACAGAAGAAAAAATAAAAGATTTCAATGTTGAGTTATTTCTTATATTAATAATCTTCATTTTAAATAACATCTCTATTCATCTAAAATATATTTCTGGTGTACCTCATTAGGAATGGGGTGAGTTTCAATTGATTGAATAATATATCATCAATCTGTTCATCTTGTTTGAGATTCACACATTTGAAGGGAGATATTTATCAGCACATGAAGTGCTATGTTAAGTTTTAATGACTAACGTTTTGTAAAATTTAACTACCTCAGAAGACTGATAAATATTTAATCAAATTGAGATAGTAAAGAGTAAAAAATGTCAATGTATTCCTTAGAGGAAAAGCAAATGTACATTGAAGTGAAGATAAACATAACTTTAGGTTGAATTATTTATGAAAATATATTTTATGTATGTATATTAATGTGCACAGACAGACTTCCTTTTAGGTTGGTCACATGACAACTTTGGGAACCACTTGAATAAACTATAATTGTAAAGGAAACAGTAATCCTTTTCTTGGCACAAATTAAATCCTGCTTGGCCATCAATTTTTCCTACTTCCTCCAGGACTACAATTGTGAAAGTAATACAACCTTCAGGAAAAAAAACATGAGTGTCCCTTCACGTAATGTCATGGATTAAAATGTTCAGTAGACACACACAGACTCACTTTCATGGATGTAGATGTCCATATACTCATTCAGAATTTTAATTTTTAACCCTATTTTTTAGGGTTGGATATCTGAAAACTTTGAATTCCTGTTCCCCTTGCATCCACATCCCCCCAAAATGATATTACAGTGTTTGTCACATATTTAGTCTATATGATAATATAAAACTTCCTGATAACATAAAGCTTCTTGCATGTCTTGGGCAAGTCCTCTACAAGTGTGTTACATTGCCCAGCAAAATTGGAAGCTGTGTGGAGATGATGTGCACTATTTAATGATTTAGTGTTTTACATATAAATTTATATATTTACACCTTTACATAAATATGTAAGATATTTAACATATGTAGTTATCCAGAAATACATCCTGATGGATTAACAGAAAGTAATACTACCCAGTTTTCCAGAGTGTAGATGTTTTCAGTATTTCTTCCTTACTGTCTCTATACATGTGTGACCTTATCCATATACGCTCTTCACACTCTGAACCCATCCACCATGAGGCTTTCACTGGATATCAAAGAAATTGGCCTGCTTGATCTTGAAATTAAAACCTGCAGTCTGCAACAGTAATTTATTTTATATAGAGAGTAATTTTCTTTTTTTTTTCTTTTTTCCCTTTTCTTTTATTTTAGTTTACAATACAATTCAGTTCTACATATCAGCCACGGATTCCCTTGTTCTCCCCCCTCCTGTCCCCTTCACCTTCCCCTCAGCCCATCCCCATTCCCATCTCCTCCAGGGCAAAGCCTCCACCAAGGACTGAGATCAACCTGGTAGACTCAGTCCAGGCAGGTCCAGTCCCCTCCTCCCAGGCCGAGCCAAGCAACCCTGCATAAGCCCCAGGTTTCAAACAGCCAACTCATGCAATGAGCACAGGACCCGGTCCCACTGCCTGGATGCCTCCCAAACAGATCAAGCCAATCAACTGTCTCACCCATTCAGAGGGCCTGATCCAGTTGGGGGCCCCTCAGCCATTGGTTCATAGTTCATGTGGCTATTTGTCCCTGTGCTTTATCCAACCTTGGTCTCAACAATTCTCGCTCATATAAACCCTCCTCTTTCTCGCAAATTGGACTCCCAGAGCTCCACCCCAGGCCTAGCCATGGAACTCTGCATCCAGATCCCTTAGTCATTGGATGGGGTTTCTAGCACGACAATTAGGGTGTTTGGCCATCCCATCACCAGAGTAGGTCAGTTTGGGCTGTCTCTCAACCATTGCCAGCAGTCTGTTGTGGGGTATCTTTGTGGATTTATGTGGGCCTCTAAGCACTTTGCTTCTTCCTATTCTCATGTGGTCTTCATTTACCATGGTCTCCTATTCCTTGTTCTCCCTCTCTGTTCTTGATCCAGCTGGGATCTCTCACTCCCCCAAACTCTCTTTCCCTCGACCCTCGCCCTTCACTACCCCCACTCATGTCCAGGCTGTTCATGTAGATGTCATCCATTTCTCTATCATTGGGAGATCCCCGTGTCTTTCTTGGGGTTCTGTTTTCCAGGTAGCCTCCCTGGTGATGTGAGTAGCAGTCCAGTCATCCTTGTTCCACATCTAGTATCCTGCTATGAGTGAGTACATACCATGTTTGTCTTTCTGAGTCTGGGTTACCTCACTCAGCATGATTTTTTCTAGATCCATCCATTAGCCTGCAAACCTCATGATGTCATTGTTTTTCTCTGCTGAGTAGTATTCCATTGTGTATATGTACCACATTTTATTTATCCATTCTTCAGTTAAAGGGCATCTAGGTTGTTTCCAGGTTTTGGCTATTACAAACAATGCTGATATGAACATAGCTGAGCAAGTGCTCTTGTATGATTGAGCATTCCTTGGGTATATGCCCAAGAGTGGTATAGCTGGATCTTGGGGGAGATTGATTCCCAATTTTCTAAGAAAGTGCCAAGACCCTGCAATCTCCACACCCTGCCCCCATGCCCACCTGCCCAAGACCTCAGCCACTTCCTGAGACTTAGAGACCGGCCTCCAGCTCCCACCCTGCTCTGGCAAGGTTGAAACTAATTTTCTTATTGAACATTACCTAATATTCTAATTATGAACATTAATAGTGTGAGTATCCTTTTATTGAAAATATTTTTTTCTCACATAATATATCTGAAATTATGGTTTCCCATTCTGTTACTACTACCATCTCCTCCTCACTTCCCCTGGTATCCAGATCATCCCCTTATCTGACTTTCATTAGGAAACAAACAGGCTTCTGTGTGATAATAATAAAACAAAAAATGAAACTAGACAAAACAAACAATAATAATTGATTTGCAAGTTTGAAGAACTTAAATTTCCAAACACTATGGTTTCTGTAGTATACTTTTAGAGTTATTTCTAATGAAAAACAGCACTAATCAAGTGATGAGTACTTTTTATTAATGTTAAATAAACTGAACCCTTGAGATATGTATATATATATATATATATATGTATGTATTCTTTACTACCACATTTTCAGGATGATATAAAATTTTATTCACAACATTATATAAACCTCACATTCTAAATAATCATTGAGTTTGTACCCTGTGCAAAATATTGCTCATATTTTATGAGATAATTTAATTAACTTTGAAATTAAATGGCATTTAAAATCAAATCAAATTGGAACTGATTAAAACTTGTGAGAAGAATGTTTAACTAAAGATGAAAAGAAATTTTTTTCAATAATACTCTTTATTATTTAAAACTTTCATAAATGTATAAAATGTATATTTTTCATATCTATCCACCATTACTTCTCTCCTATTTTCCTTGTGCCCCTCATCTCTTCTTCCTCAATGAGAAAATATTTTAGCAAAAATCAGAGTCAACATGTAAGAATAACATATATGTATATATATATATATATTATTTCATTCATATAAAATGAATTTTACATTATATATTTAAATTATGATACTCTTTTGCAGGTAGAAATGTAAAACTATTCATTTCTCATCTGCATTCTGAATTATTTAAGCAAATTTTCATGTCTTCATTTGTAAATGTATGTGGTATAATTTAGCTTAATCAGATAGAAACACGAATGTGCACAGATAAAATTATAACTATTGCTGAAGTGAGATACTAATAGCATTGTATTATTGCATAACGTGTTTGGAGCTAGACAAAGTGGTTCTCTTTCAGTGTTATATAGTAGTATTTTAGGCTACAAATATTTCATAATTTTCCAATTTTTTCCTGAAAGGATATTGAGACTTTAAATGTCTAATCTTTTCTCTACTGGTCTTCTTTGTGTATAATGACTATCCATTTTGTAAATTTTTAATTCTTTGATTCAATAAAAAAAATCTTCAGTGTTATATCTAGGGGATGAGTGTTTGAGGTACAGTAACTGCACAAACTCCAATTTCAAAAATAATTAGCAATTACTTATTGGATAAATTAACTTCTGTGACTCAGTTCATTCAAAGATGAAAGTTATTCATAAAGATGAAAATATTATTGTCTGAGAGAATAGTTCTACTATTAATAGATGTTAATTTATATGAACATTTTGAAAAATGCTTGGTCTATATAAATAGATGTACTCATGAGTTTTATCCTAATTTATGAAAGAAATAATACATATTGGAATAATTGGTGAGATCAAATAATTTTTAAGGAATCATTTCAATACCTTGTCAACCTTCCAAAAATTATGATTAAAATATTGAATATAATTAACTCTAATGTTGGGAAATAATCTACAAGAGATGGCATTAGCTCTCATATTAGGATTAGATTTGGGTACTTTTTATTATTTAAAGTAAACAATATACTACCTTAACATTTTAATGGACAATTATGTATAACATGTAAATCTAAACTCTTTAGTTTTCTTTTTTTTTTTCTTTTTTTAATCAAGACAGAACTTCTCTGGGTAGTTTTGGCGCCTGTCCTGGATATCACTCTGTAGACCAGGCTGGCCTCAAACTCACAGAGATCCACCTGGCTCTGCCTCCAGAGTGCTAGGATTAAAGGTGAGAGCCACTGTCGCCCGACTTAGTTTTCCTATTTCTCATGTAACAAATCTTCCACAGTAAATTTTACTCATCCTGTACTCACAGTCAAACTGTAGCTTTCACCTATTACATGACCCTCTGTGAGCGCTTCTTCTTTGAGCTTTGCAGGGCTACCTTCAGTCTGTGGTGCTCTGAGTCACAGCAGTGGCTGAGTGTCTTTAGAAAGCACATGCAGGTTGGTGTAGAAGTGTGATACCTTAGACCCTAGAGTTCTGCTACTGACAGCAAGTAACATACAGTTCTTCCAAAGTCACTAATGTTTAAGTGCTGATCCTAACCACTGTGTATAAATATGCCACAGGAATGACACTTTGTAAAAATCTCTACACAAGAATGTTCAAATCTCTTTTGGTAGTTTACTTTTATACATGTTCTTATTTAGCCCATCATCATTGGGACAGTAATGTCAATATAGCAATAAAAACTACATCCACATGAGGACACAGTTAAACAAAAAGACATTTGGAAATTGTGTTCTGTTGACTTACAACAGAGGATTTATGTCTACTCATCTCTCTCTGCTCTTCTAGTTAATGTGGAAGACAAGCCAATGTTCCAATGTATGTTTAAATTTTATTTGTAAAGTTTTATTTCCACAGACATAGTAAACACTATTGGAATTTTAAGGCAAACTATAAATTATAGTCAATATTTTTACTAGATTTTAAGATCATGATAAAGAATATCAGTTATTTTAGATACACTATGTTTACAATGTTGAATCAAACCATAATAGAGTTCATTTGTGAGTAACAGAGGGCTGAATTGCTAACATGATTGAAACACCCAAAGTCATTCTTGCTTGATGAGTTTAGTTCTGAAATTTGTCTAGTCTGAAATGAGTCTGATTTTACTCAGCTAAGTATTGATAATAGAAACAATTATTATACAAAGGCAAGCACAACATTATTGTAGTAATCATTTACAGTGTTTGTGGTCAATATTGGTACTGATTTAAAGGTCTTTAGGAGCAATTAATAAGACATAATTTATAAAATAATTTCATAATGTACTGCTAAAATTAAAAACCATTTTATCATCAAGATCACAGCTGGCTGCCTGGGGATACTGACAACACTTTCTAGGGAGAAACAACTGTCCGTGAGTAGAACCAGATATCAGAAAGTACCCTACACAGGTACTTCCAGCACTGTCTACTTCTTAACATAGGAAATTAAGCATTCAATGTGATCAAATATATAACACAAGAAGCAACAAATTAAATATGTTATTCTGCTGTGGAATGTCTTTCTGTATGCTGTGAATATGTATTGCTCTGATTGATTGATAAATAAAGCCATTTAGCCTATGCAAGTCAAGTTATAGTTAGGCAAGGAATTGAAGAGAGGGACAGGAAGAAGAAAAGCAAAGAGAGGAGATGCCATCCAGCTGCCCTAGGAGCAAGATGCCAGCAGACCAGTAAAGCCATGGAACATGTGGCAAAACATAGATTAGTAGGAATGGGTTAATTTAAGATATAAGATCTAGCTAGCAAGAGGCCTGCCATAGACTATACAGTTTGTAAATAATACAATCCTCTGTGTTTACTTGGGTCTGAGAGGCTGCAGGACCTGGCAGGACACAGGAAAACTTCCGATTACATTATTCATTAATCTAAAGCAATTTAAATACCTATATTTTGACAATACTGACTTCTGAATTCATTTTCTTTTTCTTTCATAGCTGAGGAAAACGTAGGTATTTAAATCTTTAAGGAGACATCTTTTTTCATTTTATATATTTTATCACTTTATTACTGAAATTCTCTTACTCCTAAATGGTGATATTCACATTCATAATGTTATAAATTGGCCTCTTTCCAGAGTATAATTTCTTTTCAAGTAGCTCAGAGCTGTTGTCAAAATGTACTCGTGTCAATTTGAGCTGCTGACCAATCATTTAAAACACTACCTATGTTAATTTCCTTTAATATTGACTCTACCTGCTCTCAAAAAGCTTACCACAGGTACATTTGTGTGTAGCTGAAGTTTTCCTGTGTCCCAGCCTGCCAGAGGTCAGCGCCAGTCCTGTAGCTGCTCAGACCCAAGTAAACACACAGAGGCTTATATTATTTACGAAATGTATGGTCATTTGTTCAAGCTTATTACTGAATAGCTCTTATACTTAAGTTGACCCATAATTCTTATTTATGTTTAGCCACATGGCTTGATATCTTTTCCCAGTTCTGCCTTCACATCTTGCTTCTCATGGCAGCATCTGGCAGTATCTCCTAACTCAGCCTTCTACTTCCCAACATTCTCCTCTCTCTTTGTCTCGCCTGTACTTCCTGCCTGGCTACTGGCCAATTAGCACTTTATTTATTAACCAATCAGAACAACACATTCACAGCATACAGATTTTACCAGCACTTTCCCTTTTCTTTGTTTTCAAAAAGGAAGGTTTTAACTTTAATATAGTAAAATTACATATAAAAAACAATTATCAAGCAAGAATTACAGTTACAATGTCTAGTCTGTTTATATTTCTAGTCTATTTGTATTTGGTAAAATTAAAGAAGATATCCTATCTATCCTATATTTGTGAATCTAAGGTTTCATATCTAACTTAACTTTTATCATAACTAAGGGAATTATTACTATCTAGTCTTCAACTACATAAAAGACCTCAGAAGGATTTAATATTACCTGAGAAATGGGAGAAGGATGCAAGCAACTTTCAGAAGTCTTACAACAGTAGACAGAGACAGCTGGTAACCAGCCTGCTTTGAATCTGCTCTAAAGACTAAAGTTCTTTGTCTGTGTAAAAGGATGTCTTTGTAACGGAGAATCCTATGTCAGTTTGAGTAATGTAAAATATCCCAGTATTATTTCTATACATCAAAATTATATTGCTTAAACAAAAATCATCTTCCTGAACACCCACAGCTATATGTATGCCCAATAAGTGTCTAACAGACCACTAAAGGGCTGTGGAAATCACCCCACACCTGTTCTTATTAGGGAGGCATAGCAGTGCCATCTGAGAAAGTTATGGACAGAAAACCCCACAGTTTTGGGGTTATTGACTGTAAATGCGTCTGGTGGGTCAACTTGTCAAATACTAATTGTCACCTTCTGTATACTTCCATGGCCCTCAGCAATGGATCATGTTAATAAACATTTTTAACCTTGTTACTTAAAATTTTTCTTTTGTTACAGTTATATTGATGATGACCTTTTTTTCTGAATATGAGCATGTTACACCAAAGGTAAGTAGTACTGAACTCTAAATATCTAAAGGGCATGGAGTGTGTACAATGCTTGGATGATGGATGGTCAGTCATGGATTGATAAATACATGGTTGGAATTTCTAATTCTGATCCACTCCACATAAATCATATAGAACCCTTTGAAAGGGGAAGTATTTCACACAGAGTTTGAGTAAAATACTCAAATACTTTGTACCTGAAGAAAATAATATACAGCCAAAGCATTGTTAAAATCTCTACTCATTACAGAATGAGACCTACATAAGAATGGTTGAAGTTTACCTTTATTTTGTTTCTGAGACAGTGTTCTAAACCGTGGTAGCACAGACTTCTCAGGAATGCACTTCATTACCTACATTGTTTTCAAACTCATGGAACCCTCCTGGTTCAATCACCAGGACTAGGATTAGAGCATGATTCACCATACTTCCCCTGCAGCATAATTTTCAACTTGTTAGTATTCCATTCACAAGAAAATATTGCTGTGGATTTAATGAAATTATGTTTTTACAGTTTTCCCTAAAGGTGAGATTTTGTGTTTTCTATTCCTGCATGAAACTAAAGTATTATTCCCTGTACAAGTTTGTTCAAGCTTTTAATATAAGATGCCAAAATTATAAAGCACTCTGTATCAAATATATTCAGTATTGGTTGTTTGGGTAAAAACATGGCTAACTATTAATTATTGTATGCTATTCAAGACTTCTTTTAGAAATTTTATATATACTTTCTGTAACTTGCACTTGTCCATTCATTGTTTATTTTAATTATAAAGTTGATTGGACATTATTTATAAATGCTTTTTCAAGATTGTGGTGCTTAAAACTGCTGACTGATAATTCTTCATTTTTTAAACCACTTGTTTAAAAATGTTTTAAAGCTTTTGTCATAAGAAATACAATTTTGTACCATTTTTTCATATATTGCTGGTTATTTATTATAGACTATGTCATTCAGAATTGAAAATTCTGTTTTGAGTCAGGATTCAAAAGAGAGTAAAACAGAAATAAATGGAACATTCTCATTTTAGTATTGTTATACAGAGACAATACTGGCATCTATGTTTTGGGAGCTGAAAATCCCAAATGCTCTTGGCTACCAAAATCATATCCAGGCATGCTAATAATTTTCTTTTCTTATTTGTGCATTTGTTAGCATAAAGTGTGATGCTAGCAAAATCGCCAGATTCAAACACCAAATTGCTAAATAGGGCTGAAAATCTGTTATTGCTAAATTAACAAAAATATTTGAGTTGGGAAATGAATAACTTTTTGTAATTCCATTGAGTTTTTCAATTTTTAAAAATATGATGAAATCCAAATATGTTACAATTTCTTTAATTTACAACTTCTCATTCAAATCAACTCCATTTATCTTTCAGTATATTTTAAAATGTGTGCACACATGCATATAGATTCAATATAATATTTTTAAACCAGTTTAAAATACAATTATAAATGAATACTTAGGTTGAGAAGGCACATATATCATGAATGGTGATTCATTGATACATAAAATGAAATACTTTTCAAGCATTATTTCCAACTATATCCCAGATTTCTTATAAAATTTCTGGTAGTTTTCTGATTAAACTGGCCAAATAAATAAAAAACCATTTTCCCAGTATTTTTCTTAAGTGAATTGAGTCTATTTCAAAGTTTTCACCACTGAACCATCTCTCTAGCCCCAGTTTGACATTTTCTTACATTTTTGTGACTTAATATAAATATAGTAGATGTACAGAATGGATGTACATTCATTAATCCAGAAAAAAAGAAATAATGATTTTGGCAGGAAAATAAAAGGACTCTAATTATTTCAAAGACTCTTATTTTTTAACTGAATTATTTTTAATTCTTTAATATTCCCCTGTCTCAGCTACAGTTTCTCTTGCTGTGATAAAATACATAACTACAAGCAACTTGGGCAGGGGGCGGTTGAATTTTTCATATACCTTACCATCTATCATCCAGGTAAACCAGGTCCTGTGAAGGCAGGAACCTAGATACAAGGTTTTAATCAGAGGCCATGGAGCAGTGATGCTTACTAGATTAATCCTCATGGCTTGCTCATCCTGCACTATTATGTAACTCGGGACTGTGGTGACATTTTATTTGTGCTAAAACGTAATATTTTATTTGTATGTTAATAAGTAAAGTTTGTCTGGAAATCAGAGGTAATAGTGAGCCATAAATAGAAGTCAGGTGGTGGTGGCACACCCCCTTAATCTGATCACATGGCAAGCAGAGTCTCTGTGTGTTCAAGCACACAGCCAAGCGTGGTGACACATGCCTTTAATCCCAGTACCAACCATAGAGACCTGGAGGTCTATATAGACAGACAGTGATGAGAAAGTGATGTGGTTGGGGTTAGAGCCAATGAGAAGGCAGAACAGGAAAGGAAATAAAGGCGCAGGTTAAAGAAGAAGAGGCTCTCTTGGGAAACTACAACGTGGTGGTAAGCTAAGGTTAGTTGGCGGCTATTGTTCTGATCTTTACGGATTACACCCCTGTATTTGACTCTGTTTCTTCTTTAATAAGACTGCTTAGACATTCGTCTACAGGGACCATCTAGCCAAAGGTGGCACCACCCACAATGTGATGTCCCTTTAATCAAATATTAATAAAAAAAAAATGTCTCACAGGTTTGCGCACAGGCCAGTCTGGTGGGGGCATATTCTCACCAGAGGTTCTATCTTTCAAATGACTCTTGATTATGTTAAATTGAGAAAACACTATCCAACACATTCTCTATTTGGTCAATTTTATATATGTTTCTTTTAATTTTTTAGGGTAACTTTCCAAATTTCAAATTCCATTATTTATTAAGTATAACTGATTATGTGCCAAGTGTCTTGTTCAAGCTTTGCAGTGATTATCATTCCTTCTATGGTTATGGTTTCAATGCAGTCAGTGTGCACCAGACTTTGTTTTCTGACTTCCTGAATAATATTTTAATTTAGTTCTTATTTTATAGCATTAGAAGGTATTTATATCCTCTTAGTCTGGCAATTTTCATTTATGAGCTTATTAAGTCCATGTCTCCAGCCTCTTTATTACTGTTTTATAGGGTCCAGTGACTATGTGCTGTAGGAAAAATTAGTTTCTTTGTGACTTGAACCATGGTATTGCTACTTTTCTTTCTGACTTTCTGAATTTGCCAAAGACTATGTTCCTTTACTGTAAAAGATTTTTTTTATTACCAGTAAGGTTCAATGACTATTATTTCAAACTTTTGATCCTATTCCAGGGAATGTATGTTGAACATCTACTTGAATACCAGATGCAAGTAATACTTCAGGAGTAAATAAAAGTGGACCTAGATCTTCTATTGACAGCCTGAGATATCCTTTGGCACCCAACATTTCATTTCTCACCCATTTAGTGTCTGTCAGCCATTCTTCTCACTTCTGGAACTGCCATGAGAAATTTAGATGCGTACTAGTAAGAAACTCTATGATTTATGTTATAATTTAGTACTAATTTTCATGTTTCTTTCTATGATTCCATGTATTTTCTGTTTTCACATTCTGATGATAACAGCATTCAGATATTTCTGTCATTAACTTCATATTACCTTTGGAGGAAATATGAGAGACTGAGTCTTGGTGCCGCCTTTTCCTTCCAGCTGTCACCAACAAGTTCTATTTTTTGCTAATATTTTAAACCCAGAAGAACTCAAGAGTTGTTAACAGTATTCAACTAATCTATTAAACTACCACATTTGATTTTCTTTTAATTTTATTTTCAATTTAATATGTACCTTTGATTAATTTTTAACTTTCTCAGACATTTTCTTTGCAAATAGAAGAAATATATTTGAGATATCAAATACATTTGGTGTATCACACACCAAGCTATGCATCATTATCTCCTCCAAATAACAACATGGAGCAATATATAATAATTAAATACCAGAGAAAGTAATACTGGAGAAAGTTATTCAACAACTGAAAAGCTCAACATTTGAACCAAGTTGTAAATATTTTAAATGACCAGGAATATTTTATTCTAGTGAGTATTTTGTTTTACAAATTTGAAATGCCAGTTAAAATTATGCCATGGGCAAAATTGCTACTCAAACAAGAGTACTAAATTATGACAACTGCTTAGAGTTCATAAGAGTGCAAGCTTACAGGTAGGAAATTTTATTAGGTGCAGGAAATATCATTTTCAATTTTAAACAAACTAATGGGGGATAAAGACAACCACTTATAGAACAATAACCAATGAGATTCTATTTCCAATTTTAATGAAGGGGTGTGGTTTATTTAAATGTGTATATATACACACCTAGATCTAGAGACTCACAAAGCCATTTGGAGCCATTGGAAATGGATTTAGATAAAAGCATATATATATATATATATATATATATATATATATATATATATATTACTGTTATGGTATTTATAAGGTGCTTTAATTGACTTAAATATATTTCAATTGTTAATTGACCTGTTGTGACCAACTCAACTTATACTTGATATAAGTTTTTTTGTAACATTCTAAAATAGTTTCTAGAGTGAGAAATATAATTCAGTAATTCATGTCACAATTTGTTTTATATTCATAAATATATTTTAAAACCAGAAAATTGTCTGGACAAAGCAAAAGTCATTTTAGAGTGGCTTCATATTTTTAATAAGCCCCTCTATATTATTCTTAGTCCTTATTTGTTAACTTACACTCAAATTACAACTTCCTTTATATCAAATTAGATTGCACTACTTAAAAAGAACTGTAGATAGAAGGTCAGGATAGTGACAGCAATTTCTAAATCCTGTAGTGCTCGAGTAAATAATTGTGCCTATGGTAGAGGAGAAGAATAAATATTCTTTTCTTCTGTATTGTTATTTCAGAGTACTGTTATGGTGTATTAAAGATTAGGATATTACTATTTATTAATTAATATGGACTTCAGACATTAAAAATCCCAACTCTTTGTATGCCATAGAGCAGAATAACATCAAAATAAGATCTGTGTAAATTGAACATATTTGAAGCCATTGGAAATGGGTTTGCATAAAAGTATGTATGATTGGGAGTCACCAACTGTGCAAATTCCAGAATAAATTCCCATCATTAAACAATGCATAAATGTTTTCATGTAGTAGTTAAATCTATGCATATGAATATTACACCATTCAATCTTAAATAGCTTAAACAAGCAATGATATTTGAATCATAACTTGATAAATGACTGCTATGATAAATTTTCAGGTGGATGTAATTCATTTCAAAATTAAAGGTTGGCCAAGGAACATGGAAAACCATGGTCAACTCCACATTTTTTATTACATGTATATTTTATTTGGGGATACTCAACACTCTGTTCTTCACCTATCCATGTAACTTAAAAGATTGGTCAATTCAACAAGATTAAACAAAATGATTAGGATTTACATTTGAATCCGTATTATCATAATTTTTAAAATGTAATGTTTTATTTTTTTCCATCATATGAGTGTATGTGTGTCTGCTTAAGGATAGGAGTGCAGGTTCTCCAGGAAGCCAGAGGAAGGCTTTGGGCTTTCTATAGTTTGAGTTACAGGAATTTGTGAGTCTCTGGATCTAGGTGCAAGGACTCAACTGGGTCCTCTGCAAGAGTATTATGTACTGTTAGATGCTGTGTGATCTTCCCTGGGCCCATAAAGTATCTTTAGCAAGACACAGATATAAATTATGTAATGATTAATGAGCATAAATATAGATGGAAGCACACTTTCTGTGATTTCAAGAGATCAGTGAAGCCAGAACTCAATAGTACACTGTAGCAATGTTGATGAGAAAGTCACTTGCAGTTAAATAGTCACAACACCATTCATACCTAGATTTAATTAACATATATGGTTCTTTAGCAGTTCCACTTCTTTTAAATCAGCACTTAATGTTTACATTTATTGGTATTTTCTGTTACAACATATAGACTAAGATATTCTTAAGACATATTCCCCACTTTTCAAATGCAGAGTCGTGGCATGTAATCTATTCAACAAATAATTTAACTTCCAATTTATATTACATCATGTCTGCCCAAACAACATTCTTTAAACCTTTATGTTCTAGAAAATATGAAAAATGAATTACATCTCCTGATAAAGCCTTCAGTGAAGTAAAATTTTACTTTTCAGTTAATAAGAATGGAAATGCTTTTTTAAAATAATTAAACACTGACTAAATTACCATAATTTTTAAATATGTAAGTTTTAATTATGGCTATTTTGAAATAATCTCACATCACAATTTCTTATACATCTCTTGAGAAAACAATTAATCAGTCACATTTTGGAAGAAATATTTATATAAATCTTAGTGACAAATATTAATTTTCCTACCATGGTATCCTAGGACAGAGGCTATGCATGATCATGTACACTCCCACAATAGTATGAAGAGTAACAAGATTGTTTTAAAAGTACAAAGTCAAACTAATGGTCTGCTTTAGGGCAAGCAAGAAAGCAGACACATTAAAAATGACAGACATTCCTTTATTAATCTGGCACGCTAGAAATTGTCCTGAAATAAAGTTGACAGGAAATAAATCTCATGTGACAAATTCTATTATGCTGGCAAACTTGTTTCCACATTCTCAACATTCCTTTGTGTTTAACTTTAGAGTAAATTAACATTTGATAAAATATAATAGTTCCATCCCTATGAAACCACTGATTGTATATTTGTATGTACTTCCAGAACTTAAATCAGCATGAGCTATCTATCCATCTTCTTACCTTTAGTATTTTGAATTTTGTAAAATCACAGTATTCATTGCAATTTGTGGTTAATTAACCAAATTCTTTCCTATTTGTTAGCAGTTTCCACCTGTATTTCATTCCTTAGTTTAACCTAACATACCTTCTCCTACTTTGTCTAGTATTGTTAATAATTTTTCAAGAAGGTATAATTTAAATATATCTTAATTTACATATTAAAACCTGGCACAAGGAAAGGAACATTATTATTTGTCAAAACAAAACAAAAGAAAAAATAATTAATCCAAAAAAGTTGAATTACTCACTCTGTAGAATAAGCTTTTATGACAAAAATTATAGGTTTCTAAAACATACACTTACAATTTAGTTGTTTCCAGGCATTGAAAACTATTTGACTATAACAAACCCAGAATAATATGTGTTAGTTTAATGGTCTTCATTCTAATTCCTGCTCTAGCAACTTTAATTTATATATGTAATCCATTACAAGGAATCATTGGCTCATTTTAAGCCAATGGAAATTTCCTCTTTTGGATAACACTTATCCTTATGTAAGTAACCTAAGAGGAACCAATATGCACAATCTCATGTACATGTTCAATGATCTCAAAGGCAGCATAAATTGTATTACAAATATATCTGGTAAGAGTATGTGTTATATGAGTAAAATATAATTATTGAATGAATTAATTGAGCAAAATGATTTTACAAAATATGTGTTCATATTGCATAACATTTAAATCAAGGCTAGCATATCTATCTTTCCAAATATTACTATTTCTGGTTAAAACTTCCAAATTGTTCCTTTTAGCTATAACTACATGTTGTATATCATCTGTACTCCCACTACTACATATTAGAATGCTTCATTTATGTGTAACAAGAACTTAGTCCTTATTGATTAACTTTTACAAATCTTTTAAAACATAACATTTTACTAATCATTACAGAATTCCATAGGTTCACATACATTATATGTTTATTATATTCATACCTATTCCTCCTTTTAACATCTCCCAGACCAATATACTTTGTCATGCTCAGTTCTCCAAATTTCATGTTCTTTTAGAACCAAACACAGTTGGAGAAGAAAAGAATGTCAATGTACTGCTGTCTAACGATAGTCTGGTACACTCATAGATGGGTCTCAAGCCTAATGGTCATCAGAGAGCCTTCATCCACCAACTGACAGAAAGAGATGCATAGAAAAACAGCCAAACATTAGGCTGATCTCAAGGAATCCTGCTGAAGAGAGGGAGGACAGATTCTAGGAACCAGAGGCTTCAGGACATCACAAGAAAAAACACAGAATCAACTAACATGGGCTCATAGGAGCTCACAGAACCTGAACCAACAATCAGGAAGCCTGTGTGAAACTGATTTAGACCCTCTGCATACATGTGGGGGTTGTGTAGCTTGATCTTCTCATAGAAATCCCAACAGTGGAAACAGGGACTGTTCCTAAAGTTTGGGTGGCTTTGGGGACCTTATTCCTCATACTGGACTGCCTTGCCCAGCCATAAAATAAGGAGAGGTGCCTATTTCTACTGCAACTTGATATGCCATGTTTTGTTGATATTCGTTGGAGGCCTGACCTTTTTGAACAGAAATTGAGGAGTACAAGAGGGGGAGAGGCAGAGAGGAGGTGGGAGGGAGAAACTACAGTTGGAAAGTAAAATAACTAAATAAAATAAAAATGAAAAATGTTAAATATAATGGAATTCGTTGAGTCCACTTAGATGTGGGACCATCTAATAGAACATACCAGGTCTTACCAGTTACGCTGACTTTAAAAATACTGAATTTCCTTCACTAAAGAGCCATCAATTATCAATAGCTCAATATCTGGAGTCAGGGACTCATGAGTCCCTCCTACTCCATGCTCACCTGTATTTTCCACTGGTGTCATGAGATCTACTTTTCTAGATTCCATGTGTGAGTAGTAACAGGCAGAATTTGCATTTCTAAGTTTAACTAACACGTTTTAAAATAAGTCTCACATTTCTACTTGGTTTTTCTTATTTTTTTTTTTTTTAACGAATGGGAAAGCCCCCTTCTTTTTCCATTTTTGGACTGGATAATAGTCCATCATGTAAACTCACCATATTCTGTCATCTATCATCTAATAGACACTCAGGTGCTTCCATTTCTTGTCTAGTAGAAACAATGTTTCAGTGAACACGGGAGAACAGAACACCCTTTGGCATAGTGAGTTCGTTTTTCTTACATGTATACTTGGAGTTGGAATGGCAAGATAGTATTATAGCTCTTTTTATTGTTTAAGGAAACTACATAGCGTTTGCAATGTCAGTTTTCACTCCCACCGGCAGTTTCCCATGTGTCCCTTTGCTCTATTTACCTCACCAGCATTTGTTCATGTAATTATGATAAGTACCATTATTAATAAGATGAAGTGATAACTCATTGTAGATTTGATTTTTGATATCCAGAACAAGTGAACTTTAACACGTTTGCATGTATCTATTACTTACTTGTATTCTTCCTTTACAGAAATACCCATGTCTTTTACCTCCACTTTTTTTGTAAGTATATTATCTCAATTGGATGTTTCTGATAATAGGAAACTGATGAAATGTTTGAGAAATTACTTATTTTTAACATATAGAAGTAATTGTTACCATTTTAATGGTTTTAGGCATCAGACTTCAGTTATAATGAGTTTATACAGAATGCTTACAAGAATGGAGCTTTCTCCATTTCTCAGAATAATTAAAACTCTCAGTGAGTTTTAATTCCTTGAGTGTCTTTTACTTAGCCATTTGTGTCTCTTAATTTCAATATGACAAAACTCATTTTTACATTTCAAATAAGCCAAGTCTCCTGGAGATTCATTCTTTCACTTTTTGATTGTTTGAGAGTATCTTTCTTTCTCATTTGTGATTGTTACCTCTGCTGGTATACTATAATTATTAGATATTTTCATGTGTTTGTTCTATGAAAATACTGTATGTAAGTCTTCTCTCTCCTATGTTCCTTCTCAGAAGTCTATGAAGATTGGAGTTCCTCTAATTTTTATATGCTGCTCTTTCCCTGTGAACTTTAGTATTTTAGATTTTTCCTGTGATGGCTAGATTTTTAAGGAGGCATAAGTTATATAAGCTAGACTTATTTAAATTTGATTACTGACCTTTGAAGTTCCTACCATGTAAATCTGTAGCTCTTTCTTTCTTTCTTTCCTTCTTTCTTCCTTTCTCTCTTTGTTTCTTTTTTTATTTCTTCTTTTCTTAATTTTTAAACATTTTGTAAATCTTTTTTCATTGAATAAACTTTATATTATTTTGATATAAAGTTAATTCTTGAATTCCTAAATTCTATTGAACACCATTATATTGAACACATGGTCAATTTTAAATGTCCAAAAATGTATGTAAACTTTCTTCATTCCTCTCTGATTGAATATTTTTGATCAGTATTTCTTTGATGAAACTCATTCATTTGTCTCATTGATTTATTCTATTATTGACATAGTCTATCACTTTCTTATTTTATTGACTGTAGTTTGATATCAATGATTTTGGCTTAGTTTTATTAATTACCTCCAACTCATTTTTAAATATTTTTAGTAAAACATTTGCATTATTCTTTCAAGTTCATTGACCCTTAAACACCAGCACACACACACACACACACACACACACACACACACACACACACACACACATTTAAATTCACTTTCTGTGATATCTTCTATATTGTTTTCACCCTGACAGTTTCTTGCACCTTATTTCAAGCACTATGGGAGGTCACGTTTTGAGATTATTAATGGACTATAATGTGATCAAAGCAAAGGAAGATTATGCATGTATATCAACTTGAGTTGCTAAGCTTTGTTTATGCTTATCTTAATGAATTTCTGCTCTTCAATGAGCCTATAATCACTTCCACACTTTCATCCTTTTGATTATATCTACTTATAGGTTTTCTATGAAACTGCAGTGCTTGTGCTATTATTATTTTGCCACAAAACAGTTTTATGTATTCGGTTTTATCCTAATTTCACTATTGATACTTATTATGAATAACCAATCTTAATGTGTCTAGTGTATAGTCCTTTTCCATAAGCTTCTGTTTAGGTCCACAGAGGTACAGAAATCTTTCCTGTTGTCACAAATCTATGGCTAATAAAATATATGTATGAGCCATCCTTATACACCAACATTATACCTATGGCCCTGCATATGTCCACCCTGCCATGAATAAGAACAACCTGAGTTCAGGTTCTGGGGAGGCCAGAACAGTCATGAATGATTTAAATAAGGCCCCACTAATGAGAGAATGCCACTTTTTAAATGGACCCATGGCACAAGACAACTGGAAAAAGCTGTAGGTGATTGTAAATAAAATAAATGCCCAACACATTATAAATACATATCTTTTAATCACAGCACTCTAGAGGCAGAAGCAGGTGGGACTCTATATAAAGTTTGAGCACAACCGGAGCTATTCTGGTAGTTTGACTGAAGATTGGCATTAGGCTCACAGGGTATGTCCCTATTTGAAAGGATTAGGATGTGTGGCCTTGTGGGAGTAGGTGTGGTCTTACTAAAGGAAGTATGTCACTGAGGGTGGGCTTTGAGGTTTCAGAAGCTCATGCTACTCCCAGTGGCTCACACGTTCTTCCTGCTGTCTGTGGATCCAAATGTAGAACTCTCCTCTCCCTCCCCAGCACCATGTCTACCTGTGTGCCACCATTCTCCCTACTACAATAACAATGGACTAGACTTCTGAACTGTAAGCAAGCCCCAATTAAATAGTTTCCTTTATAAAAGTTGCTATGGTCATGCTGTTTCTTCACAGCAATAGAAACCCTAACTTAGGTATGTAGTAACACCTGTCTGGAACATAAAAAGGTGTGGATTTTTGTGTAATTAATATTTCCCCTTTCTTTGGGAAGGGGGAAAATTGCTTCAGTGGAGTGACGCTGGGTGTATCTACCACTCTATGGAAGGCTTCACATTCAAGAGTAGTTGACCAACATATCATGAACTCAAAAATTCATGCTGCATCAGAGATGCATCAAGAACCATGCTGTAACTGGTGATGATACACATAGAAACTCAGTCTAGTCACAAAAGTTCCCATCTGATGGAAGCCCAGTTTGCCACTCTGTCTCTGAGTAGTTGCTTCTGCTCAGAGCTTTTGGATCTACCTACGAGGGAGGGGTACTACTAATTTATAAGAAAAAAATCTTTTTGTACTTTTTATGATGTTTTACTAAATAAGAGTTTTGTTTCTTCTCAAGTGGCTGAAGTTGGGGGTAGAGTGATAGAGCCAGTGTGTTTTTCATGGGTAATGCTATTTATTGTAACATTTGAATCTATAGTTATCCACTCACCAATAATGACTGTGCAGTTTGCTTTGCACAAATTTTTACCATGGCTGCCCATTTTCCAATTTAAAGCATATAGCCTTAATTTTAATCTTTCTCTTGTACCCAGATAGGAAGAGCCTCTTATTTGAAAGTTAAATAATTAACTAACAGGAAATTTGTGAATTAGTTTAACTGAAATCTCATAGATAAAATAACGTGATCATTTGGAATAATATTAAAACATCACATTTTCAATACCAAAAATACATGCTCCGTTCTCTCAACTGGTTTCCTTAGATACCTTTGTGTATTATTAACTGTTGATCTTGCAATATATGTGAAACAGCTGCTATAAAATCATACTACGTAATTATGCTTTTCTGTCTTTATTTTAAAAATTAATATAATCACTATTAATTCCGATTTGTAAATTAAACAACTTGCTAACAGGGAATTTGTGAACAAGTTTCATTGAAAACACATTGGTAACATTCATATCATTATTGAAATTAAAATCAAAACTTTGAAAATACAGCTCAAAAAGAGGTTATATTATGACTGTTATGAACTGCTGTGAAAAACTAATGTTTGGACAGTAATTTATAACGTGCCTATCAAACCCTGCTCAATGATTATTTCATGCCAGAAATTTTAATGTGATTTTATAGACATGACTCTGAGAAACTTGTTATATAAAAACTGATTTGTTAAATTTATTAAATAAACAGCAGAACAATGAAGTACTTGGACCTGGATTTTGATATTTATCAATTGTACAATCATAGAGATTTGGCTTTCATTTAAAGACAGCAGAAGGAGTCAATAAAAGAATGGAGTCTACCTCCCGGCCGCGCTGGGCTCCGGGGTCGGGTCGGAGCTCCCGGGAGAAGTCGGCCTCCCTCTGCGGTTCCCGTGCGGTCTCCAGCGCAGGGCATCCTCCCTGGCCTGGTGTGGGGCCTTCGCGGCCATGCTCCTTCCTGCCAGCCCTGGACTAGTGAGTTGCAGGTGACTGAAGTTTCAAGCTGCAGAATACATAGCACCCTACAAAGTTGGCCATGATGAACACACTGCAGTTAAAGGAGGCTAAGGTCCTGGATGTTCAGTTTGTGGGAGATGATGATGTTCTCAATCACATTTTTGATAGAGAAGGAGGAACTAAACTAAAGAAGGAGAAAGCTCAGCTTTCAGTCAATCCACAGAAAATAATAAAGAAGCCAGAATGTGAATTGGAGAAGAGTGACCAGGAAGTCTTTAAGGATCAGAACTATGTGAAAGTTTTGGGAAGAAATAGTCAAGAATCCTTGAAAAATGGCTCTTCTGTAGATAGTGGGAATAAAGTTTATTCTTTTCAACATAGAAAACACTCTGAAGAGATGGCTAAATTAGCTCTAGAACTAGCAAAAAAGCTAAGAAAAATTGTTCCAGTTAACTCAAAGAATGTTCCTGAAATTATGAAAAACGCTCAGAAAAGCAAGGGGCACTCCACTTCTGAGAAAGTTCAGCTGGAGAACAATAACAAAACTGAATTTCTGTCAACACCACCTCGTAGTCTAAGAAAAAGAATAATTGTGCCAACGTCTCATTGTGACAGTGAAAGTGAATATTCTGCTTCCCACTCAGAGGATGAGGAAGAGGAGGACACTAATGAGCTGGGGCTCTCTCAGAAGAGTCGAGTTCAGAGTAGAGGACGTACAGTGCCTGTTTCCAAAGGGACCCCAGCTAAGAAAATGAAAAGAGACAAAGCAAGTGACTTGGTAGGAGAATATTTTGAAGGCCATAGTAGTTCAAAAGTTCTAACATCTGACAGAACCCTGCAGAAGCTGAGGAGAGATAAACTGGACCAGAAAACTCTATGAAACTTATTGAGCAAATTCTCGCCTTCCTTTTCTGCTGAAATTGCACAGTTAAATCAACAGCATGAAAAGTTGTTTCATAAATGGATGCTACAGCTATGCCTTGGGTTCAACATTGTGCTTTATGGTTTGGGGTCCAAGAGAGATTTACTAGAAAAATTTCGAACCACCATGCTTCAAGATTCCATTCATGTTGTCATCAACGGCTTCTTTCCTGGAATTAGTGTGAAATCAATCCTGAATTCTATAACTGAAGAAGTCCTCAATCTATAATCTATAATTTAAAGAAGATTCCTCTTTAGAACTCTTCCTCCTTATCCACAACTTGGATAGCCAGATGTTGAGAGGAGACACCAGCCACCAAGTTCTTGGACAGCTGTCGTCTTTGGAGAACATGTACCTTTTAGCGTCTATTGATCACCTCAGTGCTCCTCTCATGTGGGATCATGCGAAGCAGAGTCTGTATATGTGGCTTTGGTATGAAACTACGACATACAATCCTTACTGTGAAGAGACGTCCTATGAGAACTCCCTTCTGGTTAAACAGTCTGGATCTCTGCCACTTAGTTCTCTGATTCATGTCTTACGAAGAAGCCTTACCCCCAATGCAAGGACTTGTTTTTCAAGGCTTTTACCAGCAGTGTCGGGAGGCATTCCTCGTGAACAGTGATCTCACACTGTGAGCCCAGCTGACTGAATTTCGGGATCACAAACTCATAAGAACGAAGAAGGGAACTGATGGTGTGGAATATTTATTAATTCCCATTGACAGTGGAACATTGGCTGATTTCTTGGAGAAGGAAGAGGAAGAGGCTTAGACTGTCTCCTTTTAGGTGGAAAAGTCATTGTACCCCAGCTGCTCCTCCTCTAGCAAGAATGCTGGTTTACATCCAACATTAGATCATTCGGTCCAGCATACAAGATTTACTATTGAAGGGGCATATCATCAATTTGAACTTTGATTAGCCTGGCTGGTGTACTGTCTCTAATACTATGCAGTGGTCATCGAGTTGGGAGGGAAATGTGCCTTTAATTTATTACTTCTCTGGAGACTTATTGCTGGATGAACAGTATGCTCAGGGATTATTTGGAAGTGGATATTTTTGGATTATTTTATATGGAATGCTATCCCTAATTTTTGAGGGCAGTTTAACTCCCGAGCTGAATTACTACAAGCGCACTTGTTTCAGATCAGTACAAAGGTGGGGTCACACAGAACTTAGGAGGAAGGAGGTGGTCCGTCCGCTTTTTCTGAAATGATGAAAGCATTTCAGAAGTCTCTCCCTGCGGATGTAGGCTGTCTCAACTGAGACAGTGGGAGAAATGCAAGGAATAGTTAGGGCATGTGCCCAGCCTCAGAAGCACATTTAAAATAGTTAGTATTTATACCATGACCCTGATTTTTATGATACGAACGAGAAGTCAGACTAAGAAATAAAATCCTGATTTACATGTTAGTAATTGTTTTCAGGACAATAGAAAATAAAATGATTTCCTTATTCTTGTATATTGACATTTATTTTCTTAAATAGCACGCAGGAATAGCTGGCCCAGCCCTTTCCTGCCACTGTTCAGGAGTCAGAGGCAGGCAGACTGCTTCTCTCCTTCAGAACAACAGTAGCAAGACATGAGCTCACATTTGTAATCCGACACTGGAAGACGGAGGCAAGGAAAGATGAGTTCTAGCCCAGTCTGAGCTACAATGACGCCCTGCTTCAAAAACATTCAATAAACACACAGTGATACACAGGGAAAAAAAAGAATGGAGTCTAAAGCTTGATGAACAAAGAAATCTTGAAGTGTCTAAGGAGAATCTCAACATTATTTTCTTTATGGTTACTTTTATATAATTATAAAACACTCAGGCCTAAATATATGAGAGAGGTGAAACATGAATTTGAAAATATGTACTGCTCAACATTATGAAGGAAAATGAATGATTGTTGGCATGCAGTGAGTGCTTGGGTCAGGTAGAAATGCTTTCATTTGCTTCCAGTGTTATTAAGAAAGAACAGACCCTAGTGAAATTATTTTTAAGTAGTTTGTAGAATAACATAAAACAATTGTACTATCAAGAAAATAAATGTCAAAGGAACTACATGAATGGCTGCAGGGGTGAGCTGAAAACTCACCAAAGAATTTCTAAGGATTCTTTTGGGTGCTGGGGATTACACCTGGCAAGTTAAGCATCCTAACCAGGTCCTCTACTGCCAACCTATACATCCTCAGCCAAGAATTTACAAGTAATCAACATTGCTTCTAATAGGTGAATGGATAAACAAATTGTACCATCATAAAACAAATGCTATGCCAAAATAAAAATAATTGATCAATCCATAAAAGACATAGAAGACTCATATGTATGCATTATTAAGGAAAAGAACACAATGTGTAAAAGTGATAGGCCGTGTTATTCCAATTGTACGACATTCTAGATACAGTAGAATAATCAATGTTTTCTAGAGTTTCAAGCAATGAGATGAGGAAGCGTTAAATTAGTAAGATTACTTTCTATTGTAATAGAAAGATTGTGTGTGTGTGTGTGTGTGTGTGTGTGTGTGTAATTTTATGAATACTAGTGACAGGAACTATGTGTTTAAAGGACAGATCTTCCTGATTTGCCAATTTTTTTTGTGGTACGAGATGTTCTGTGTATATAAGTTTATTTGAAAATAAGGTATCACATGTTTGGTTTACTTATTAAGACATACTTCTCCACTGAAAATGCTTCAAAATCAGTTTCATCAATTATTATAAGGTAAAGAGACAAAATGATGGTTATAATGAATAGAAACAGGAATTTTAAACATGACAATATATGCATATGAAAAAGTCTGTTGCAAACAGAAAATTCATTTCTGATGATGTAATCAAATTTGATTCATAAACAAAGAACATTCATATGTCCATTTATTTTCTCATTCATGTTTAGTTAATGTAGGCCATTTTACATTTGCAGAGAGAATGGGCCACTTTGCAAGGAGATCAATAACCACTATGTCAGTAATATCCACAATATCAACTGACTGGCTTCCTGGTGACTGTACAACTATGAAAAAATAAATCAGTGAATGATTCCTACTTCATCGATAAGTTAAAAGAACAGTAGAGTTTCAGCAAGGTATCAAAAATTTTTATGTGATTAAAGGGCAGTATAGGAGAAAATAAATAAGTGTAAAAATACTTTCAAAATACTCAGAATGTTTTGGAAATGTTCTTGAGGAAACAGAAAATAAGATTTTGGGGACAAGGATAAATTTTCTGAGCAATAAATAGGAGGATCTAAAGTAGAGGAGAGTAATCTGGGAGGATATTCTACCCCCAGACGCATGTACTTAACACCATAATGCTCCTCAGATACCTACCAGGGCCTGCCATATCCAGAAATTATACCATGTTTGTGGAATTCTTGGTGATAAAGGCTATGTTCATGTGAGTTCAACACACTCAACTGAAAATAGAAAAGGAAATTATTAGAGAGAGAATAATAATATTCATTTGGAAATTCAAATCTTTTTGTTTCTGTAATGAATGTGTAATGTAAGAAATACATAATGGAATGAAAGCTCATTTGTTTTAAAGTACTTTACTTCTTTTCTCTGGGGAGGTGTGGGGAGATCTTTCCTGAAGAGGAAGATCATTAGTGCAGAGAAGCAAGAGGCTGAGATGGCCTACAGTCAGACTTAATAAAGAAAAAAAGAAAAATAATCAGCACTTATTTGAACACTAGATTTAAATTAGTTTATAAAGTAAAGGTCAGATTCACTAGTAATAATAGAAATTAATATCTAGTCCCTCTTGTCTTCTTATATCTGAATAAAACAAGCCTTTCTTTTCCATCACTGAGCTACCTTGACCTATAAGCAGAGAATGATTTTTACATTCTGCACAGTATAGCTCAAGGCCTATTTCTCAAATTAAAGATCTTCTTAGAAATAATAAGACATTTATTTTTCATGTGAAGTTTGGGATTCAGAAAAGTATACTGGTTTTCTGTCTGTATGAAATACATGGGTCCACAATGCAGATTATATTTCTATTTTGAAAAGTAAAAAGCCAGAAGTCATGAAAAAATATCTGACAGGAATCTTTGATTTAAAATACTACTATTTCACATTCCTCATTATCAAGAAGTTGACGGTTGTCAAACTAACTTGAGCAGTCAATGGGCTTTGCAACTGACAGATGTATCTTTGTGGGAGAGGGAAGGAGTGATAGAATTCACTAGAAGAAATTCACATGGATGTAAAATACAGAAAAATGATCAATCTCAGTGCTTATGTACAAAAAAAATTTTCACCCAAAAAACAGCAGTGAATTAAAAAATAACTTGTAAAGGGCACAATTTCTCATTTTCTTTTGTAATTACAAGATGTACATACTTTTAAACACTGTGCACACACTTTAGTGCTTAGTATACTAAGGAAGGGTGTCTTAGGATGTACTTAAATTAGTTACTCATGTGTAATGTGATGTAGAGGAGTAACCTTCAGAAAACAGTATTTACCAAAATATTTATGTTGACATGCTTTAAGGAAGCACAATTTTCTAAATGTAAAACATGACCCAGTGTGTAAGTTATAACTGCTGAAAGGAAAAATTGCTTTTTAGGAAAAGTAATATTTCAGAACAAATGTTCACAGAATGAATGGGAAAAATCCTAAGGGGTTCACTAGATAAACAAAGATAATTCAGAAGAAACAGAAACTGGAAAGAATATTGTAAGGCCCTCTTTGTATGGAAATATACAAAGCCTCACTAATGAGGAAACTACCATAGCGATATTTTATCTCTATGGATGTGTACTGTTTGTGCATGAAAAAAGACTTCAGAAAATATTAGTGTTCTCCAAAGGAATAAGACCAACACTATATATGTATAGTGGCTTGATAAATACATTCAGGCATAGATGTATCTTTATAGACTGAATAGGAAAAGTACCTAGAAAAAAAATACAGAACAGTGTTGATTAGTCACTTTGCTCACCACTGTGGAAAATATTCGACAAAACAACAGGTTAGGCAGGGATATGTGTTTGCCTTGCAGTTCCCAAAGTGTCAGTGCATTGCATTGTGGGGGCATTCTGGGAGACAAAGCAGTTCCCATCAAGTCGGAGAAGGAAAAGAGAAGGTAGGATGAAGCACTCTGTTACCTTCCTCCTTTTTTGTTCTGTTTTTGACCACTTCCCATAAGAACATGCCACCTGCATGTATTGTTGGTCTTTAGCAAAGATAACCCTCCCTGCAAATGCTCTCTCAAACACACCTACAGCTCTTCCCCAATCTCTTAGTTAATTAGAAAATGAAAATTTAAGAACATAGCTTATTTTGTGGCTCATAAGCAAATGATGAAGCATATATGATAAATTGTCACAAATCAATTAACCTGGAAAATTAATATATAAGATACAAAACCTAATTACAAGTATAAAACATAAATAATGACAACAAAAGGATATGTAAAAAAAAAGTATTAAGACGTAAGTGGCTGAAAAGATGGTCATCACAGAAGCTGTTGGAGTTCATGTACAACAGATGACAGAAAAGTTTCCCTAATGAAGTGCTTTATGAGAACAGTCTTTAATTTAAAATTGTCCAGTGGTAGGTAGAATGATTCAAGTATATCCAAAAAGTGTGAAATTCTGAAGGTGAGAAATAAATTTAATCAGAGGAATTCAATGTGCTTGATGGGGCTGGTGAGGAGTGGAAAGTGAGCAGGATGAATGGTCAGGAGGAGGGTCATACAGATCCATGGGAATCAATTGTGAGGAACTAGACTTTGCTTGAATACTAACAAGTATCTGAAGATTATAATGTGAACATGACTTGGACCAATTTTAGTTCAACGGTTGGAAATAAATATAATTGGCTTGAGATCAAGAAGATAACAGGAGTTCGATTCAGCCATTGAAGAGAGATGTGTCATTGGTTGCTCCTAACATAGGAGCAAATGGTACAGAAAATGAGATGCTATCCAGCAGACCAGAAGGGAGATGGGAAAAAGATGTAACAATGTTGTTAGGGTACAGTTACTCTGCTAACTGTAATGATTTAAAACTAAATGAACTGTGTGATTTCAGATTATGGTCCAGAAATTTTCTGAACCCACCATGCAATCATCGTTGTGAAGAAATATTACTAAGAGTGAAACACCCAGAGCAAAACGCTAATTAAATGACACATGCCCAAACACCAAACTTCACAGCTAAATATTGTATCCTTTAGGGCTCTAAAAGTTTCCAAACCAGAAATCCTATACAGAAACATGCCTTACACTCTGAATCCTCCTCCTTTTTGCCAGCTTGCTCACCTGTTCCACTGACTTTGTTTTTACATTACAGATATTTATGACCTTTGTTGTAACTTCTATTTCCAGACTTCAGATATTTCTGTAAGAATGAGCATTTCCCTCTCTTCTCTTGGGAGTACAGACTTCATAAGAACACTTCTTGGTTCACGAGTTAAGGATTTTCCTGTACTGTGAAGAAGATAATGAAATTCTTTGAATATTGCATCAGCATCTGCAAATAATAATTACACTTAGTAAAAAGGAGTCATTGGAAGAAATAAAAAGCAAGTAGGTACCAGGTAGTCAAAAACTTCCTTTATTAGCATGTCTGGGTATTAGCACATTCTGGAAGAAGCAATCTGGGGAAATGTGGGCTTTGTTTGCCTGCTGCAGTAGACCATAAGCCCTTTGAGGAAGGTAAGCTGAATACCTACCTTTCTGTGCACACTGGATCAGAGAATGAATAAGAGTAACTTTTTATTGAATGAATACATTGCTAGTTTACAGCTAAACCCACTCTCCATAGACTAATTTTTATCTAGCCAACTTTTCCCAAGTCATTGCAGAGGATGTTGTAATGGATAATCCTTTTAAGAATGCAAGGCATCTCAGAATGTCTCCGGATTAAACTTAATGATGTCTGGAGAACTTCCACAGGAGCTTATGTGTATGTGCCAGTCCCCTTCATTATACTGTAAATCCTTGAATTGAAGAGACCATATTTTATTCACTTCTCTGTGCTTCATAGCACCTTAGCAGAATACCTTGCACTTAATAAGCTAGAAATACATATTAAGTTGAATGTAGTTTCTCCTTGCTTCAAAATCCAGCTCAGATGTCACTTCAGCAGGACTTTCCTGCATCTTGCATGCAGAACTGATTATTCTTTATGCAGGGATTGACTTTGACAGTAAGAACTAATATGCCTCTAAATATGAGTATTTCTCACCTTCACATAGAAGTGTGCATGTGATTGAAACAAATAAACTCTATTCCTCTTTCCTTGTACATATTAATATACAGAAAGTCTGTAGACAAAGCCAGGCACTTGCAAATCCATCAGAGGGATAGAGACAAATACACATATATTTGTATATAGATAGACAGAGAGAGACACACAGACAGACACAGACTTAGAGATAGATAAAATATAAATTTAAGTACTCTATAAGTACTATAGATTAGTAATTTACACACACACATACACACACACACACACACAGGCACACTTGGATACATATAACCATAAATACTGAAATGATACCAATTTCTGTGACTTCTTCGTTTCCGTGAAGGAAGTCTTCACTGATCCTCCCTTCTCTCTGATGACACCCTTCCTATCAGCATGCCTATGCATTTTACAATTTCAGCAATTTTATTCACGGTCATCTTATGAAGTGTAAAAGATAAAATGGGGACTCTTTATTGGTGGTAGAGTGAGCTGTCAATTGATAAGGATACTTCCTTTGGAAATGGGCATTTTTGGCCTCAGGAAAATATGATTTGGCAGGGAGTCATTGAGCAAATTTCATCCCAGTGTTCCCTTTCTTAGAAGGATGTACGGATATCAGTTTGTCTACCTCAGAGTTTCAGGTACAGTAAATGATCTTACGGGACACATATTTTTTAAGCTTCCATAGTTCATCTTAAACCACAGATTGACTTTCCCTAGTTTTTCACCTGTAATCTTGAATAGCCTGAAAATTCAAAAAGTTCAATTTAGGACATAAATGTAAACTCAAGACTCCCACTGTGCCCCTGGCATTCCAACCCTTCACAATTTGCTAGGTATCCAAACGTTATTTTTCCATCCTGGCCTCTCACTATCCATGGGCATTGTAACCTTCTGAAATTGTAGAATAGTGTGGCTCCTCTAAGTCCTAGAACGCTCCAGCTATTTCTAGGCTTCTGGGGTAATTGAATCAAAACAAACAAACAAACAAACAAAAAAAAACAACCAGTCAAAACCAAATAAAAACAAATAAAAAACAAGTGACCTTAGCCTACCCACTGTCCTGGGGTACTTGAGCCACTTGCCAGGACACCCTACACTGAGGCATCTCAGCTTCTCTCAATTTAACAAGCATTCCAGTTTCTTGACATCACAGAGTATGCTGGTACCACTAGGCATTGTTGGTTCCATTCATGTCTAAGTAACTCAAATCTTCCTCCAAGTCTGGGTCATCCCTGCCCATTTATAACTGCAAGTCCTCAATATTCCAAAAGAAACTCAATGCCTCTTTAGATATGTTGTTCCTAGAACCCTCTCCTGGGCCATTGCATCTCAGAGCCTTGGCAGGCACAAGGAACTCTGAACTCTTTCATTTCTACACACTATGGGTATCTTTCATGGCCTGATGAGTCCAACTCCTTTTGCAATTCTGTGGCTTCATTCTCCTTCTACCAAAAAAAAAAAAAAAAAGGTACAACAGCCCGTATCCAACTCAAGAGCATTTATTTCACCATCTCTTTCCATGGACATCTGGGCCCCTTTACAGATGAAAGACATCCTGGCCTCTTGAGTAGCCTGACTTATCTGCACCTCCAGAACATCCCAGCTACCCTCTCAATAGAGCATTACCAGTAAACCTGGGTTATAATTTCCCATATAAATCTTCAGAGTCCTGCCTCTCAAAATTACATGTCTTTCCATCCACTCTCCATTCTACTGAGATTTCAGCCTGTTACATTCATGAATGTTCCCTTCCATACTTTACAGGGCATCATAGTCTTTTCTTGAGTTCTGGAGAATCATCAGGCATGATGAAATCCAAGTTTCTTATCTGTTACAGAGTATCCAGCCCTCTTCCCATTGTAAGGGCGTATGATTAGTCTTTATTGTTGGGGTGTCCCAGACTTTCTCCTGTAGCTAGAACTTTCTCTGGTCCTGCCTGGGCCCTGCAGTTCCATGGCCTGCTTTCAAACAATTACACAGAGGCTTAATATTATTTATAACTGCTTGACCATTAGCTCAGACCTACAACTGACTAGCTCTTACATTTAAACTCAGCCCATTTCTGTTAATCTATATGTCACCATGTTTTCCGTGGTTTTACCTGTGTGCCATTACATGCTGCTCCCTGAACAATGGGCTGGCATCTCCTGACTCAGCCTTCCTTTTCCGAGAATTCTCCTGCCTGACTACTGGCCAATCAGTATTTTATTAAACCAGTGTACAAAAGCATTATCCCACAGCACTCTCCAATTAAGAGGCAAGCCAGCTACTTTTATGCCTGGATATCCTGGCCCCTATGCAGGCTTAGTGAATCTCCCTCTGCTTGTATGCAAATCTGATTGATATTACCCCTAATCATATACTTGAGGGTATTTTGGAAGGAAGTCTGTTCCTTCCCCCTCATTCTCTATCTTCCTTCCTTCTTCCTCCCCAATTAACACCCCCACATTTTCCCATTTCTTATTCCATTCACTTTTCACCATTTAACCATAGTGTCTTTCTCTCCTCCCTTGAAAATAACTCTCCATGTCCTCTTGGTAATTTCCTAATCTCAATGTATATTCCAAATGAAACACATATGCCCAAATATTAAAATCCATATATGATAGAAAGCATGCAATGTATGTTTTTCTGGATCTGGACTTCCTCATTGAGAATAACTCTGTCCAGTGTCATCCAGTTTACCTGTGGATTTCCTTTTCCATAATGTGTAAGTGGACCACAAAGAATAAATATTCCCCTTTTCCCACATCTAGGACCTAGGTTGTCAGAAGTTTTTTTTATCCGTTTCTTTGTTTTGTTTGATTTTTGTTTTTTATGTTCACTATTCTGACTGCCATGAAATGAAATATCTAATTAGTTTTAATTTCAAGTTCCCTGATTAGCTAAGGATATTTAATATTATTCAATGTTTTACAGTCATTTTCAGTTTATATCTTGAAAGCTATTTAGTTACATACTACATTTCAATTTGGTTGTTTGTGTTCTTTTGTTGTTGTTGTTGTTTTGTTTTTGTTTGTTTGTTTGTTTTTTTGAGGCAAGGTTTCTCTGTGTAACTTTGGTGCCTGTCCTTGATCTCATTCTGTAGATCAGGCTGGCACCTGGCTCTGCCTCCCAAGTGCTATAATTAAAGACGTGCCCCACTGCAATATGGTGGTTGTTTGTGTTCTTGAGTTTAGTTTTTGAGTTCTTTGAACATTTTGAGTTCTTTTTTTTTTTTTGCAGGGGGGTGGGATGGGGGTGGGGGTGGTGTTTCTCTGTGTAGTTTTGTGCCTTTCCTGGAACTCACTCTGTAGCCCAGGCTAACCTCAAACAAACTTGTACAGCTAAGAAAGACATTTTCCATTCTGTAGGCTGCCTTTTTGCTTGATTGTTGGAGGTGCTTTTCTGTACTGATTTTTAGTACTTTGAGTTCCCAGTTATCATTGTGCATCTTAATGCTTATGCTTTTGAAAAGTCTTCATTTGTGCCAGTGTGTTCAAGAAAATTCTCTAATTGTTCCTCAATCAGATTCAAAATGTCATGTATTCTCTTAAGGTGTTTGAACCACTAGAAGTTGAATTTTATATAGAGTGGAATATAAAGATCTAGTTTGATTCAATTAAGGGAGAAAATGGACCAGAAGGTTACAATGAGGACAACTGAGATCATCAGGAGAGGCACATAAATAAGAGCAAACTATGCATTTAAACGTCATAATTTAACCCTTTACATTGTATGCTAGCATTCAAAAGGTCAATAAAAGTAAGAATCTCATATGGCCTGGAGAGATGACTCAGTGGTTAAGAGAACTGTCTGCTCTTCCAGGGAACCTGGGTTTGATCCCTAACCTCTACATGGTGGCTCACTACTGTCTGTAGATCCAGGCCAGGCAAATCCAACTCCTTCTTCTGGCCTCAATAGACACCTCACACTAGTTGTACACAGACATGCATGCAGGGAAACCATCCATGCATAAACAATAAAATAATAAGTAAAGAACCAATAAACTACTATTTCTTTACTTTATACTTTGAATTGTTTTATATTCCATTAAATCCACTGGGACTTCTTTATCCGCAAGTCTAGATTCACAAAACTTACTATAATGGTTTCAACTGAATTCGTAATTGATAATATCAGCTGAATATCAATATATTAAAATGCATCCAATTATATTATGACCATAAACAAAGTATCACTACAATTAAAGGGAATAATAAGAAATTTTAAACTGTATTATAAAAGTTTAGTGAGCTAATACCTATGACTTTATGTGACTACTAATGTATTGGGAAAAGACAAAATTTGCTAGTATATTTTAGTCTGTTATTTCAAAACTACTCTACTATTTTCTGTTAAAATTTTGTATATTATTTAGCCTTCAAACCCTAACTTTGTGGAGAATTGCATTTTATAATGAGCAGTTCTGTGTATAAATGTGATGTAAGTTTACTAAACTGATAAGAGCATGTACTCTACTCTACTGCTGTAGGATGGTCTGTATGTCAAGTGTGTTGCTGATTGGTCAGTAAATAAATCACTGATTGGCCATTGGCTAGGCAGGAAGTATAGGCGGGACAAAGAGAAGAATTCTGGGAAGTGGAAGGCTGAGAGGGAGACACTGCCAGCCGCCACCATGACAAGCCGCATGTGAAGATTCCGGTAAGCCACGGGCCATGTGGCAAGGTATAGATTAATAGAAATGGATTGATTTAAGCTGTAAGAACAGTTAGCAAGAAGCCTGCCACGGCCATACAGTTTGTAACCAATATAAGTCTCTGTGTTTACTTGGTTGGGTCTGAGTGGCTGTGGGACTGGCGGGTGAGAGAGATTTGCCCTGACCGTGGGCAAGGCAGGAAAACTCTAGCTACACTCTACCTCAGCCAGAAAGAGACAAAAAACAAAGAGAACAGGGCTTTCCATAAATAAAACTATATAAGTAAATATTTCTATTTGAAAATTAAAGTTACTATTACTTAGTGGTCTCCTGTTGAGACAATGCAGCTCTTTCAAATTCTTGGACAGAAAGTACAATATTGTTATTGGTTTTTCTTCTTTTTAATCTTTGTCTCTTAGGGGGCCTATCACCCAGCTCCCAAATAAATCACACACAGAGGTTTTCTTAATTATAAATGCCTGGCCTTAGCTTGGCTTGTTTCTACACAGCTTTTCTTAAATTATCTTGTCTATCTTTGGCCTCAGGGCTTTTATCTTTCTCTATTTCTGTATACCTTTCAATATTTCTTACTCCATTGCTTGTTGTGTAGCTGGGTGGCTGAGTGGCTGGCCCCTGAAGTCCTCTTTCTTCTCTGGATACTTCTTTTCTCCTCCAAGGTATCTCCTTCTGTATATTCTCTGCCTACCAAAATCATCTATCCTTTCTCCTGCCTTATTATTGATCATTCGGATCTTTATTAGACCATCAGGTGTTTTAGACAGGCAGAGTAATACAGCTTCACAGAGTTAAACAAATGTAACACAAACAAAAGTAACACATTTTAAAATAATATTATACAAGAGTGTAAGTTATATTTGGGTTAGAAAATCTGTAACTCTTTTTTTTTGTGGCCAAAACTAAATACTTGAAGTAAGATACTAATAAATGAGGGGGGGTTGTCCCTGCAGATGTGATACAGGGAAGCAAATATGACAAAGAGATAAGACCGAAAACATGATGATGATTGAATTCATCAACCTGGTTCAGACTTTGGGCATTCTAATAACAGGCAGTTTATTCCCAGTGTATCTAATTCCAGTATAATTTGAAAAAGTCTCCAGGTCTAACACAATCCTCAGTGAATAAGTGCTGTGGGATGTTCTGTATTTCAAATGTGTTGCTAATTAGTCAATAAATAAAACATTGATTGGCCATTGGCTAGGAAGGAAGTGTAGGCGGGACAAGGAGGAGAATAAAGCTGGGAAGTGGAAGGCTGAGAGAGAGACACTGCCAGCTGCCAAGATGAGAAACAGCGTGTGAAGATGCCGGTAAGCCACGAGCCACGTGGCAAGGTATAGATTTATAGAGATGGATTAATTTGACCTATAGGAACAGTTAGCAAGAAGCCTGCCACGGCCATACAGTTTGTAATCAATATAAGTCTCTGTGCTTACTTGGTTGGGTCTGAGCGGTTGTGGGACTGGCAGGTGAGAGAGATTTGTCCTGATTGTGGGCCAGGCAGGAAAACTCAAGTGACAAATGGCGCCCAACGTGGGGCAAGAGTTTCCACCTAAAAACTGAGAAAAAAGATTCTAAAACGGAGCTAAAAACAGCTTCCTAATTGTCTCTCTCAAATGAGCAGCAGCTGCCGGTTTGAGCTACTGGTGGGTTCCTAGCGCGTGTGCTTGACCTGCAGTATGGCAGGAATGAGGCCTCTGCAAGTGGCACATTAAGCTGCATGGTCGATTTAGCCTTTGCTAGTACAAAACAAGAAAAGAGGTTTCTGGGCTACACGCTGCTTGGATAAATGCAGAGACCCAGGATAGCTCCCAGAGCTGGCGGAAAACGTACTACTGCCATGTTGGGAAGCTGAGGTGTGCAGAGCCAGCAGCCACAGCTGCTACAGTTTAAAGCATTAGATTCACAATAAGACAGATTCAGATGTAATAGTTTACAATTTGTGTAAAAGATACGTAGGCTTGAAAGAGCCAAAAAATGTGATATATACAGTTATATAAACAAATACATAGTTTTAAAAAATAAAGTCTTTAAAGAGACAGTAAAATTAATATAAAAAGTAAGCCACATAAAGATGAATATTACACAGAGAATCTAGATTGTGTTGTCTTTGGGATTTTTAACTGCAGAAAAATATTTGATTGTAAAAGCTGTTGAGTTATGCCAAAATGTATATTTTAAAGGTAACTCGACTTCAAAATTTGGATATAAGGATATGTTACTTTGAAAAAGAGTCTCTGCTTTTGTCCCCACAGAAAGCAAGAGTCTATGGATTTGTTCAAGATTAAGATACATCAGGTTTGACCAGCCAAGACCCCCTGAAAGGTCTCCGATGACACAATGGCCCAGATGATCCAACATCCGGAATGGTTTCAAGGCAACTGGCTCAGATGATACAGCCTCACGGACTACTCCATGATCCTAAAATTTTCTTTGTGTCCCCATAAGATACAGTGCCCACCTCCAGCAGGAAGTAGTAAGAGAAGCTACGCCCAAATTCCCAAATTATATGTAATTTTACTTTGTTAAGGTTAAACCCCTCCTTTTTGAAAAAAAAAGGGGAAGTGCTGTGGGATGTTCTGTATTTCAAATGTGTTGCTAATTAGTCAATAAATAAAACACTGATTGGCCATTGGCTAGGAAGGAAGTGTAGTCGGGACAAGTAGGAGAATAAAGCTGGGAAGTGGAAGGCTGAGAGAGAGAGACACTGCCAGCTGCCACGATGAGAAACAGCGTGTGAAGATGCCGGTAAGCCACAAGCCACGTGGCAAGGTATAGATTTATAGAGATGGATTAATTTGACCTGGATGAACAGTTAGCAAGAAGCCTTCCATGGCCATACAGTTTGTAACCAATATAAGTCTCTGTGCTTACTTGGTTGGGTCTGAGCGGTTGTGGGACTGGCAGGTGAGAGAGATTTGTCCTGATTGTGGGCCAGGCAGGAAAACTCAAGCTACAAATAAGGAAGCATAATTACACTGAAACTCAACTCAGGGTACGTGTCATTTCTTCCAAGAAGATGGGGTTCTAGAGATGGACTACCTGTACGAGCTTAAGGGCCTAAGAGCCTGCCCTGGTCCTGGTCAGACCACTAGCACAGAGGGCGTTTGAGCTCTTAGTCATCTCTAGTCCTGGTTGTGGGAGCTCAGAGGAGACACTGGCTATAAAGGTCATTTAAATTTCTAGCCACCTCCAGTTCTGTTTGTAGCAGTTTGATATGGCCTGGCAGAACAGATAACACAGCTCACCATGCAGTTCATCACTTCCAATTTTCAGTCTTCAGAATAGAAGAACAGGTTTTGCATCTTTTCCTTTGGAAAGACAATCCTTTGAGTTTAACATTCCTGGTTTATCTAGAGATCTGTGGGTACAAAGACCTTTGTACTATGCTCCCAACACATAAAAATAAAAGCCTATTTAGTTTAATAATTTTGGATTCTAAATTCCCAAAATTAAGCAACCTTATCTTTCAGACTATGGTAGGGAACTGAAGTCACCATATGAGAAGAAATGGGAAGAGAAATGGTTCCATGTGAATTTAATCATTTGCAAAAACAGTGTTACTATCTTCCTGGGCAATGATTGACAAGGCCTAGTTACCTCCCAAAATTTCCTTCTTTTAAATTTCTGTCATCAACTATCATATGAGGGTTTGATTTTGCACAGGAACCTTCAGCAGTCAAACTACACTAAACCATAGCAAAAGGTTGTTCCACAACCTTCCCGGGATGCTCTGTTCCACTCTCCATCATCACCATTAACATTGTCCACTCAGTACTTTGACCTTTTCCAAAAAATAAAACTATTATCATTTGCCTAGTCCATGGCATTACCTTCAATTATTCAATTTTTTTGTAACTATCACTCTCATTTAAAGTCTGAATATCTGTTTTCAAAGATACCTTCTCTTCCGCATTTTCTATGACTGTTATGCCTCTATTTCATGAAGGATTCATTCTTTGCATGGTGTAAGTCAGCACATGCACACACGAGTTTACCTTCCTCTTCTCTGATATTTGCTTGCCTTTTCCTGTGTCTACTCCAAATCTTCCTGAGATTTGAAGAAAAATCTACAGTTTTACTCATATAAAGGAAAGGAAAATTTTTCACTGTCTTTTATGTGCTGCTTTAATGTGGTTTGCATGAGTGAAAAGTTGTCTGAAAATTTTTTGTGTTGCTGAACCCAGAAACTTGAAACATTATTTTTTGGTTTAACTGTCATTCTTTGAAGCTGATGATTGAACACGGGTAGACTCAATGAACATAACATGGAAGAGGTTGCCCACTAGCTCTTTTAAGTTCAAATACAGCCTATTTACCCATTTGTAGATCTTGGACAAAGAAAGATATGTTATTTTAAACAACTTTAACATAACTTTACATAAGCCCTTTATGATGCATTTCATTTATTTTGGAGCAATCATCTCATTAGGCAACCCAGGCTTGCTTGACAGTTCTCCAGTGTCAGCCTCAAAAGGGCTGACATTAGATATGTGTCACCCCCTCTGCCCTTGCATTCTTAATGGTGATCTATATGTGTTAATTTTCTATATTAGGGGTAATATTTCATTTTATGTATATATGTCTACACAATACATAATAAATAGAACCTCATGTAAAATATTTGTATCTGATAAGTATATGTATTTATTATTAACATTAGATTTTTTTACATACTTTTAATATACTGAGAATATGTATGTTATTATAAAATGGTACTTATTTCAAAATTCAGTGAAATGAAGTTAAGCATATAACAACATATGCTTGGTCTAGCAATGCTAATCTAACGTTTGACCTTCCACCATTGACACTTAGGCTGTGGTAGTGTTACTCTTCTTTTGTTGTACTTCTGATGGGCACCAGGCCTTGGGACTTCAGCATAACTGTAGACTCTACTATAGACCTGTGCATATGATCATGTATTCTTTTAAGAATCTAATTCTTTTATCTAGCAGATAGAACTCAAGATTAAAATTCAGCTTGGATTTCACAAACAGGCCATTTACCCTTCCCTAAATCTTTAATCAGAGGGTTTACTGTTATAGGATTTTGGATTATAAGTATCAAGCTCGTCCTCAAATCATTTTATTGCCTTATTGTTTCCTGTCAATTAATTGGATTCTAGTAAGTTTAGGTTTAAAATGTAGTGATTACGGCAAAGACTATGCTTCTTTAATGCATACATTATCCCTTGTGGTCTTTTCAAATTCTCTTGCTTTATCTGGTGGATATTCAGTCATCTTACTAATTACTAGGAGAAAACTGCTCAAAGCACATTCCCTACTGATTGTTGGTTAATGCTATCATCCTATTTTAGAAAAGACAGCATGATTAAGCTGAGAAAACAGTACAAGATAATCATTGTCCAGTAGTTTTTTTAAAAGTATGGTTATACACTGCTCATTCTGAAAATGTATTTGTGAACAGTGGAAAGTCAGTGTAATCTTTGTGGACTTTCAGAATATTAATCCCAAAGAATGACTCAATGGAACCTAAATGGCTAAAAAAAAATAATTATGATCTGTATACTTGCAAATCAAATTTTATTTTCAAAATTAATTTTCACAAATCTCAACTACATATATTAAAATTGAAAATATCTCTCAGAATTTTAATGAAGGTAAAATAGAGGCAAAATGGAATTAATTACTTCAATTTTATAAACATTATGATTTAAAATTCATTTGAAATTCCAAGATATAGCTTAGAGTGTAAAGATACTTTCTTCCAACATTGACAGACTGAATGTCATCTCCAGAATTCACAAAATGGACAGAGACACTCCTAAAAGCTGCACTCTAACTATGCAAACTCTATGGTATGCTCTTCTCTCTCTCTTTCTTTCTCTCTCTCTCTCTCTCTCTCTCTCTCTCTCTCTCTCTCTCTCTCTGTCTGTCTCTCTCTCTCTCTGTTTCTAGTATTAATGTACTTCCTCACACAGATAAAAATAATGTCGTCAGTTTACATGATTATTTGTGTGAACTATTTTTCAAGAACAGGATACTGTGAATATCGTGGAAATTCCAAAGTTTCTTTGGATATATTAAGATAAAGTAATGCAAAGACTCAGAGCAATTGGAATGGCAGAGTAGATTTGCCATATAAAACCTAATCCTACACAATGAAAGAGACTAGAAAATATGCATTTCACTATTACTATAAAAAAAAAAACAGCTTTGTAAAGAAAGTACAAGCATACCGAGAAATCTCTGGCACTGTGCTTCACTGTGTGGCAGGTAATACATGGGAACACACCTGCTTAATTGGATAATTTAAATGCAATAGGTGTAATGGGACCCTGGTATAACAATGCTCTAGCAGAAGTACTGAATCTTCAAAGGTAAGTTGAGTACACTTACTTTAATGGGCAGTATAGACAAAAGAATGCTCACAATGATCTGACTTGTATAGACCTTTGGCCCTGGTTAATTAATCAGAGTATTCCCAGAAGGGAAACTTGGCTAAGAAAGTTGTCAAAGAACTTTAGAAAGTTGACTAAGTTCTTGCTTGATCTGTGTAAGTGGGAAAAATCACAACAAAATAAAAAAAAAAAAAAACTTACTTTCAATCATAGCATCAGAAAACCTTGATATCCCAATCAATTTTAGATGAGCCGATTTATACATCCCATCCATGCCTTTCACATGAAGAGAGGCTAAGTCCCATTGAAGAAAGACTGAATTTTTTTCTATTAAATATTAGTGTATACTTCATCAATGGTACCTACAACAAGTTCCCATGGTTATTGCACTTAGGAAAAAAGTACATAATCAGATCCTTCAGTATCTTGTAAACATAGGCTATGAACTGACATCAATACTGGGAGATCCCAGTCAACATTTTGTCTGTCCAGGCCAAGCAAGCTCTTATAGTAGTCAGGTACTTATGAAAAAGTCTTATTATGGTGCATGCAATGTGTCCCAGATTCATAATGTCTTTATTTCCTTCACATAAGCATGCATGATTGGGATAGATAGATATATTTAGCAATTTGCAGAGTCTACAGATTGATATACTGACCTGTAGATTGAAGGTTATCTTAGTTTGAAGGCCAGATGAAATCTATTAGAGCTATTATCATTGGAGAAAATAGAGAACCAAAAGAATACCATATATGTGGATGGATTTAGAAATTACAGCCACAACCAAAAGACTGGAAAGATACGAGAATGGTGGTTCCTTTAACTCTCCAAGTTCACATGTGTGTGTGCAGAAAACAGATGCATCCTGGAGAATGATTGTAGCTAGAGTTTTCCTGTCTGGCCCACAGTCAGGACAAATCTCTCTCACCTGCCAGTCCCACAGGCGCTCAGACCCGATCAAGTAAACACAGAAACTTTTATTGGTTACAAACTGTATGGCCGTGGCAGGCTTCTTGCTAACTGTTCTTACAGCTTAAATTAATCCATTTGCATTAATCTATACCTTGCCACATGGCTCGTGGCGTACCGGCATCTTCATATGCTGTTTGTCATGGTGGTGGCTGGCAGTGTCTCTCTGACTCAGCCTTCCACTTCCCAGCTTTATTCTCCTCCTTGTCCCACCTATACTTCCTGCCTAGCCACTGGCCAATCAGTGATTTATTTACTGACCAATCAGCAACACACTTGACAAACAGACCATCCCACAGCAAATAATTTTAATTCTAATTGCTGTGGCAGATGTGGTTTCTTTACTTGAGCAGATTAAGCTATCTCTTGGTATCTTATATGCAAGGATTATTCTCAGAAATGTTTCTTTTTTTCTCCCCATACTTTCACATAATGACTATCAGAAGCAATATGCTATATGTTAGGGTGACCAGCAGTACAGTTTAAACAGGGTATATTAATTCTCCAGCCTTGGATACAACTTGATTTGTAAAAATTTTGGTGACCATTGTTCTGCAAGGTATCATATTTGTCAGTTATGTTGACTACAGGGTGTTTGGACCAAGTGAGTAAGAGAACCTAAACCACTCAAAACTTGTTGGTAAAGTATTTGTTTGTCACCTTCAGTAATGTGGTGAGATAGAAGATTAACTCAAAAAATCAATACCTTTCCTATATACAAATGATAAACAGGCCAAGAAAGAAATCAGAGAAACATTACCCTTTACAATAGCCACAAATAATATAAATACCTTGGGGTAATTCTAACTACACAAGTGAAAGACCAGTATGACAAGAACTTTAAGTCTCTGAAGACAGAAATTAAAGAAGATACCAGAAAATGGAAAAATCTCCCATACCCATGGATAGGTAGTATTAATATCATAAAAATGGCAATCATACCAAGAGCAAATCTACAGATTCAATGCAATACCCATCAAATCCCAACACAACTCTTCATAAACATCAAAGGAACAATACTCAACTTCATATGGAAAAAAATGATATCAAAATCAATCCTGTACAATAATGCAACTTCTGAAGGCATCACCATCCCTTGACATCAAGCTCTAATATAGAGCTATAGTAATAAAAACAGCTTGGTTTTGGCATAGAAACAGACAGGTGCAGTTGGATCAACAGAATTGAATTGAAGACACTGACATTAATCCAAACACCTATGAACACCTGATTTTTTACAAAGAAGCCAAAACTGTACAATGGAAAAAAGAAAGTAACAAATGTTGCTGGCATAACTCGATGTCAATATGTAAAAGATTGCAAATAGATCCATAACTATCACCATGCACAAAACTCAAGTCCAACTTGATCAAAGACCTCAACAACAATCCAATTAGACTGAAGCTGGTAGAAGAGAAAGTAAGAAGTAGCCTTGAATGCATTGACACCAGAGACTACTCCCTAAATACAAAACCAGTAGCACAGATACTGAGAGCAACAATTAATAAATGGATCGTCCTGAAACTGAGAAGCTTCTGTAAGGCAAAGGACACGTTAAAAAAAATGCAAAACAATATCCTACAGAATGGGAAAAGATCTTCACCAACCCCACATCTAACAAAGGGTTGATATCCAAAATATATAAAGAATCCAAAAAACTAGACATCAAAACTCCAGACAATCCAATTAAAAAAAAAAGGCTAGAGAGGTAAAGAGAGCATTCTCAGTGGAAGAATCTCAAATGACCAAAAGGCGTTTAAGGAATTGCTCAACATCCTTAGTCATCAGAGAAATGCAAATCAAAACAACTCCGAGGTACCATCTTACACCTGTCAGAATGGCTAAGATCAAAATCACTGATGACAGCTTATGTTGGAGAGAATATGGAACAAGGGTAACACTCCTCCACTGTTGATGGGAGTGCAAACTTGTATAGCCCCTTTGGAATTCAGTATGGCAGTTTTTCAGAAAGTTGGAAATCAATCTACTTCAAGACCCAATGATACCACTCTTGGGCATATACCCAAGGAATGCGCAATCAGACCACAAGGACACTTGCTCAACTATGTTCATAGCATAATTATTCATAATAGCCAGAACCTGAAAACAACCCAGATACCCCTCAACTGAAGAATGGATAAAGAAATGTGATACATATACACAATGGAGTACTACTCAGCAATAAAAAAAATGACATCATGAAATTTGCAGGCAAATGGATGGAGCTAGAAAATACCATCCTGAGTAAGGTAACCTAGACTCAGAAAGACAAAGATGGTATGTACTTACTCATAATTGGATACTAGATGTAAATCAAAGGATAATCAGACTACAACGTGCAGCTCCAGAGAAGCTAGCTAACAAGGAGGACCCTAAAAGGAATGCATGAATTGCCCAGTGAAGGGGAAATAGATGAGATCTCCATGAGTAAACTGGGGTTAGGGAGGTAATAGAGGGTAGGTGATGGAGGATGAGAAAATAAGGGAACAGGATGGTTGAACTGGAACAGGGATGGAATGGGAAAGCAATGAAAGAGATACCATGATAAAGAGAGACATCATGGGGATAGGGAGAAACCTAGTGCTAGGAAAGTTTCAAGGAATCCACAAGGATGATCCCAGATTAGACTACTAGCAGTAGTGGAGAAGGTGCCTGCACTGGTTTACCCAGGTAATCAGATTGGTGAATACCCTACCTGTCATCATAGAGCCTTCATCCAGTAACTGATGAAAACAGATGCAGAGATCCACAGTCAAGCACCAGGCCAAGCTCCAGGAGTCCAGCTGAAGAAAGAGAAGAGATATTGTATGAGCAAGGGGCATCAATATCATGATGGGGAAACCTGCAGAGATGACTAAACCAAGCTAATGGGAACTTTAGACCAACAGCTGTGGAGCCATCTCCATAAGCAAGACAGTTGTGTAGCTTGATCTGCTTAAGGAGCCCCATGGCAGTAGGATCAGGATCCATCCTTGGTGCATGAGCTGGCTTTTTGGAGCCCACTACATATGGTAGGACACCTTGCACAGCCTTGACGCATGGGGAGGGGCTTGAACCTACCTCAACTGAATGTACCAGACTCTGACAACTCCACATGGAAGGCCTTATCTTTTCAGAGGAGGGAATGGGGGTGGATTGGAGGCACAGGCTGGGGGTGGGACGAGGGAAGAGAGAGGGATCTGTGATTGATATACAAAATGAATAAAAAAATTCTTAATAAAAAAAGTGTCTGTGTGTCTTAGAATGTGAAGTAAATCCAAGGAAACTTGATGCATCTTGGACTTTAATAAATTATCTAGCAATCTAATGATACATGATCTATAGTTATATTCTTTGTTATTAAAAATAGATTTTCTTCTTTTATATAATGTATAATTATACTTTCTCTTTCCCCAAATCCTCTCACATCCTTTCCACTTCTCCAAACCACCTAAACGCATATCCTTTCTTGATTCCTTTCATTAGAAAAAAAACAAGCATATAAAGAAAAATAAGATAATTAAATAAAATACAATAAGATTTAAAAAAAACTTAAGATAACAGAAACAGAATAAAAGGAGTCAAAGAAAAAACAAAGAAATGCACTCCCTCACACATTCACATGCACACAGAGAAATCACATAAAGACACAAAATTAAAAACCTTAATCAAAAGACCACTATGGTACAAATAAAGAAAACACACCCACACAAAGCAGTATGAGATATAAATCTTTCCACAAAGACTGTTGAGATCATTTTACATTGCCCTTCTGTTGGGCATCAGAGCTTCCCTAATTGTGGTTTGAAATCTGAGTGAGACTCCACTGAGAAAAATAAATTTTTCCTTTGCAAATGGTTATCACTTGGAAATAGCTTATAGATTAGGGCTGGGGACTTGTGCCCACTCCTCTCAATTCTGGATCCCATGTATTAGACTTGTGTCAGCCCATCACAGTAAACTCAGCCTTATCTAGTTTTGTGTTTCATCCTCCATTACCCAGTACACTGAAAATCCCTCCCCAGATATCAGAGAAATTTAATTGTATGCATTATAAACCACTTAAATTTGTGGGGTATGGTGCTGCACAGCTCCTCATGGTTTCACTCTGTACTTCATCTCTAAGGGTGGATGCTTTTTCTGAGTTTAGGTATAGGTTTGCGGGCAACATTTGGTATTGAGAATTGATGTGAAGGGCATCAACATTGTCTACATTAACATGTTCTTCAGAGAAGGCCATGGATGGTTCCTTATACAGTACAGGATTAATTCCCATAAAACAAGAGTGGAGAGAAAAATACTGCAAGGGATGGGAGTAGGGATGAATCTGTCAGTGAGGGTAGGAAATTAATTCCTCAGGCAAAACAATCACTTCAGAGTTTGAGAATTCATTGCTTGAAGTCTCGTCAGGGTCCTCCCCAATATCTCCAAAGAAAATTACAGGCCAGAGTTCATTCTTTCCTGTAGTTCCCACACTGTAACAGCTGACAGTGTTCAATATGGTATTTGACTTGCATTACAATCATCTAGTTCTAAGATGTGATCTAGGATTAGTTTCTTGGCAATTTCAGCCATATGATACTGGGAAGAGGAGTCTACCAGCACATTCTTAGAAGCTTTAAATTGTTTATGCACATCTGGAGCTGGGCAGTTTCACCTCTGAAATCTTTCTTGTCCTGTTATATTTTTTACCTAGAGACTTAATTATCAAGATCCTGGTACCTTTATATTTCAAACTTCTTGAGAACAGGACAAGATCTATGAGGGTGGGTGAAGAGCAAGTACAAACAGGCATGGTGCAGAATGGGAACATGATAAATTTCAGTTGGACGCATCAACAGTAGAGATCAAATCAAGCTGAAGCTATTGAGACAGTCAGAAATCCAATGCTCTATTCTGTCCTATAGACTCAGTCTTTACCTCTGCAGCTAGACTCAACTCTGAAGAGCCACGAAAACGTAATTATAAGCCTGTCTTTACATTGTCAACAGTTTCTGCAACACACCATTTGCTTGGGTTCACTGTCTTATCAATCTGCTTACTCTCCTGTATTCCTAGAATTTACCCAGAATTGGCCTTCAGGTCTTCTTTTAAACACATGAAAATTTCTGAAAGCTTTTTTTCATCCTTTATCACTGTATATATCTATCTATCTATCTATAGATAGATAGATATAGCTAGATAATAGCTAGCTAGATAGCTAGCTAGATAGCTAGATAGCTAGATAGATGATAGGAATGTATTTACTCTATGGTCTGAGTATTAATATAAACAATTAATATTGAAATAAAAGAACCTGTCAGGATGGTGGAATTTCTTGGTAAACAGCTGCCAATCAAACACTGCAGTGTTAGATATTAACTATTTGATGGAGTCCTAGTGAAGGACAGCACCATTGAAGGAGAAAGGAATCAGGGTATTGCTATTAGGTCTGCTATTGAGACAATTGTAAGAGCCTTTCAGTTCTTCCTCTATGAAAAATATATATCACACTTTTGATCAAACCATTCCAATTCTGAAAAAGACTACTGTTTCCCGTCAAGAAAAAAAAATATCTGGAGTCTCACATTTTACTCTGTGTGAAAAGGGCTTACAGTTGTAAGAATAACCCTCAGGCTGAGCTGCTCAGGCAACTGTGTTTGTCACGGCTCTAGGGGGAGAAGGTAGCTTTGAACCAAAATACCATCTGATACAGACATTTCTTTGGCTGGGGTTGTGACAATGAAGACATTGATATTCATTTCTATTTACCCTCCAGGCTTTTCCTCCCATGTCTTCTCATTGGTCAAATCTAATTAGGACCCAAAATAAAGTGACAGAATGGAGATGTTTGTAAAGACAGCTAATAAGACAATGACAAAAGAACAGATCAAATATGATAAATCTGAAAGAGAAAAGAGAGGTTTCCTGTCCAATTAATGTTGACTATATCCTCCATGATAGTATGATGGTACCAATCTTACCGTCTCTAAAGTCAGTGCTCAATAAATAAGTCATATTGACCAAGGCCACACAGATTGACATCATTTTCAGGAGATGAAGATTTATACACATCTGTATTTTTTCTCTGAGATTCAATTGAGAGAACACTATATGAAGTTTTACTTAAATTTCCTATTCTTTTTTTTTTGTTTGTTTGTTTTGAGACAGGGTTTCTCTGTGTAGCTTTGCGCCTTTCCTGGGACTCACTTGGTAGTCCAGAGATCCACCTGGCTCTGCCTCCCGAGTGCTGGGATTAAAGGCGTGCGCCATCACCGCCCAGCTAAATTTCCTATTCTTATATTAACCTCCTAATATCCATTCGTTGACTATTTGAAATTAAAGGTGAATTTTTGTTGTCACTACATGAAGCCTCATTCTTGTCTCTAATAAATTATATATCATTTGATAGGTTAGTTTTTCAGCAGAAACTTACTTTACATTGTATTTAAAATCTCATAGGCAAGAAAAGACTTTTTTATCTATTAATTTACAGAAACTGCTAAAGTTCCTTGTGATGACTAGTTAATAACAATATTTGTGTTAGTAAATGAATAAACAAATAGATTAATATAATTAGAACAAATATGATGTCATCTAAAAATGCAAGGAGCTCATAACCCCAGATCCTCTGACATTACCAACAGTGTTTTGTTGTTGTTATTGTTATTTGTTTCTGAAGAGCTCAGTAACATAAGACATTTTCAAAATAATTCAACTGAATTCTGCACCTACAGGAAAACTTAAAAGTAATACTACTCCCATCTTGATAGTCTTCTTCCCTTTGCCCTGGAGCCCTCCTTAGTGATCATGGGGCTGTTGGGTGAAGATAGAATAACTTATTGTATTCCTTCTGCATAGCAAGTGTCCTCCCACATCCATATAGCACTACCTGAGGAAAAGCCAAGTGACTAAAATAAGCAGAAGCATTTTCCTCTAAAAAAATTTCCAAATACCTAGGATTAAATAGGATCTAACATTTTACATGTAGAAAAATCATTATAAAACATAACAAATGAATAATAAACATGACAAAGGCTAACTCCCAATTTAAAAATGTAGAACTTTTAAAATATGTCAACCTTATGTTAAGGTTATATTGTAGTATAGGGGAATTTTAATGTCACAAAGATCATCAACATTCCGGGATTCTAAAATAATCTCTTAAAAATACAGAATAAGAAATGCTTAAAATTCACTATGTAAGCCGGGTGGTGGTGGCGCATGCCTTTAATCCCAGCACTTGGGAGGCAGAGCCAGGCGGATCTCTGTGAGTTCAAGGCCAGCCTGGGCTACCAAGTGAGTGCCAGGAGAAGCGCAAAGCTACACAGAGAAACCCTGTCTCGAAAAACCAAAAAAAAAAAAAAAATTCACCATGTAGTAAGCACTTAGTACTTTTATTGGCTGAAGGAATAGACTTGTGGTATTTCTACTTCATTTAGGACTTTTCATATTACAAAGTAACATGTTTAGACATTACCCTTGAAAATCATTTTAAAAGACACAAGTATTGTAAGAATTATTTGATTATCATTTGTTGGTAACTCTTATTTTCAATTTACTAAAAAAGTATATTTTATCAAAATTGATAATACCATTGATTATATTCATTTTTTGTCTAAAACAGAAATTAAATAATTCTATGAAATTATTGAACTTAAAGAATTGGTTCTGGTGAAGCACTCATAATCAACTGAATATTCTTCTCTACAAAGCATTAGTCTCTTTGTATGAGGCAATAAATAGGTAATGTTACTGCACATGATAAAGTTACTGAGATACACGTATGCTATAATTAAAATGATATTTTATTATGTCATTCTAAATTAACATTTTCTGTAAAGTTTTAAATGCTTTACTTGGGTATTTATATTATAATGTTACAGTGTTCATGTTCATTACTTTTTTTTTTCTGGTGCTGGGGACTGAACCCAGGGCCTTGTGCTTGCTAGGCAAGCACTCTACCACTGAGCTAAATTCCCAAACCCCATGTTCATTATTTTTACAAATAAAAAGTAAGCAGAAATAAATTTACTCAATTGAGTAAACAATTAAGAAAGACTATGATTTAACTATACATATAATTCTGAAGGTAACTGTTTCTGAAAATATTATTGAGGTTCACTAGAAGCAAAATTCGAAGGCTTTCATAATTCCATTTTTCATAGTTCTATAATTTATGAAAAAAATCTTAATCTGTAATAAGAATTTTAATACATTATAAGTAGAAAAATAAAAATGAATTATTCAATTAGTGTCATGACATAAATTGTTTGCTTAAATAGTTTCCATAGTAACAATAATTGTTACAACCTCATTTGTCTAGCCAGTGGACATTACTCTCCTTTGCACATCACAAAGCATTTAAATATGAATCACTACATCTTTAACAGCCGTGAGAAATGGGTATGATCTTTCCTGTTACAAAACCAGGAAAATACTGAAGTCAGAGACAAAATAAATGAATAATAATCAAACCTAATTTACCATGCAGTTTCCTGTGAGCCAGTTCGAGCAGTGTTTGAAGGTGATTTCATTATTTCCCAAACTTTGTATAATAGATGAACTATCTGGGAAAGAAGTGATGTGAGTCTCACAAGGTGACACATCCTATGTAAGTTAGCCGCAGATTTATTCTCCAGACCTGTGTCGTTTACACTTCCTTGTTTATCCACTCCCATTTCCTATACTTGTCTCATGTTCCTTTATCTTAGTGTTTATATTACTAACTGAATGCCTCTTTTTAATTATTTGACTCATGTACGCTCAAGTTTAAAATATAAAAAAAAAAATCCATATTGTCAATACGGATTGAAATACCCAATGAGTGTCTGTGGCAGATTAGCCAAATGTCCAGTGGAGTGCAAGTATACACAGAGATTTTTGGGAACACTATGCTTGCTCTGAAGAACACTACCAGACAGCTGTCCAGGGAATGTCTGCAAAGGATTTCAGCTACCGTTGATGCCAAAAGTGCTAGCCAGACTATTTTTAGACTCTAGAAATGCACTTCTGAGTTACTTATAAGCACAAGTGCCACCTGGCAAACTGTTCCCTCCAAACTGATCCAGGGATAATTGAAACACAGGAAATCACTTTCTTGTCTAACAGAACAGTAAAGCATACCTGGGAATGCGTCAAGGTGGGGATCTGTAAAGTTCTTGTGAGTTATTACTGAGAAAGTGGGCACAGAAGCTTCTGTTACGACGTCCACCTGCTCATAGTGTTGATCTCTACATCATATATGTTTTCAAAAGCAATTTTAGTAAATTATTCAGTAGACTTTGCTAGACTTTGTCATGCTCTGAGTCACTTGGAGAAGAAGACAATTTGCTTGAAAATAATTAAGGATACAATACATGGGGAAAGGGGCAAAGATTTTCTGAGATGTCAAATAATTTTCTGTTAGGCTATGGAGTCTTCATCTTTCCATTCAAGATATGCTGTGGTCCAAGCAGAAGTAACCTCAAAATGGAAAGATTTCTGGTCTGTAGCAGGAAGATGTAGCAGGAATCTTAAAAGTTCTTATTAATAAAAACAAATCCAGAGCCAGGTATTGGGGTGAATGATAGAAAATCAGAGACAGAACAGACCACAGCCACCTGACCTCACCAGTTCCTCAGCTTTTCCTGTTTCCTCAGTCTGGAAGCTTCTCCATCCTCATCCAAATGAATCTTAGCTGAAATGTGCTGCTCAAAGCCTAAAAGCTTAACCATCCAAAAGCTTCTAGTTTCTGGTCCTCACGCCTTATATACCTTTCTGCATTCTACCACCACTCCCTGGGATTAAAAGTTTGAGTTACCATGCTTGCCTGTTTCCTTGAACACATGGATTTCTGCCTCTGGAATGCTAAGATTAAAGGTGTGAGTGCCACCATTTTCTAGTCTTTGTATCTAGTGGCTGTTCTGTCTCTGACCCCAGATAAGTTTATTAGGGTGCACAATATTTTGGGGAACACAATACCACCACATTAAAAAAAATGTCTGCAGGGAACCATGACCATGGCTAACAGTGACATTGAAATCTTCAAAAAGATGACAGGACTCCACAATGATGATTCCACATGAACTATGGTAAAGCCATTAAGCTGTTTAACAGCACGGAAAGATCACCTTTGGACTACAAACTAATCAGGACAATTTGAGATGGCTAACTGAGAGGATCCAGCCTGACAGACTACTTGAACAAGGACTTGCAACAAGCCCTGCACTGGTCCATTATTCTAAAGGATGCAAGTGATCCCTTTATTAAAATTGTTTTATGACAAACATCTAAAACTTCCACAGCAGTGAAGATCAACTGTCATCCTTAACCATGGAAACACTGCCTTTCATGTCTGACGTATTTTTTTTTTTTTTTTTTTTTTTTTTTTTTTTTTTTTACTGTATTGGCAAAGGGGTTGAACTGGATTAATTGGGCTACGTCCTCATTTCTTAGAAATGATTAGAACAATTGCAATATAATCGCCTTTTAATGTTTGGGTCTGATAAGACCTGGAGTTACTAGACTGCCAATTAATATTTGAATTACTGAATGATAACTTCTGATGTCAAGCATACCTATTGTGCACATGAAGCCAAACATTTTGTGTTGAAAACTTGTAATAGCATGAGCTGTGTAAAATAATTTACAGATAACTTTTCAAGATAATTTTTACATTGTAATTTATATCTTGGAAGAACAAGTTATGAAAGTGTTAGATGAAATTTTGTAACTCAATAAATAAATCTGCAAGAAAACATTAATACAAAGCAATAATATATTTTGAAAAACCAAGAAATCACATTTTGGCTTTACATCCAAATCTCAAATGTAATCAATGTGGGTAACCATATGATACAGGAGTCATTAGTAAGACAGAGATATAGATTCTCACTGTTAACACCAAAATCTGGGAATAATTCCTGCCAGTTTTTTTTAATAGCTTTTCAGATGACATTTGTTGTATTAATTGAATCTACATTTTAAACTGCATTCAACCGGTAGGAGCATGATAGAGAGCTGGCATCTTATCTCATTTGTGACATTTTGTTCATTTTTTCAGATAGGACCTTGAGTAGTTAAGTCTACTTCAGACTTACTTTCTAGCCAAGGATTGCCTGGGTATCTCCATCTCCTGATTGCTGGGACTACATTAGTGTATCAGTTGTAAAATATCAGATAAAGACAATTCTGGGCTGCCAGGTTTTGGGGTGGTCATTTATGTCAATGGGTTAGATTGCAATTGTCAATTATTCCATGAGACAACCTGAAATGATAGTGTTGATTTTTTTTAACTGATTCTAGCAGTATCCCAAATTAGTTCGTGTTGAGTACCTCAGCATTCTATACCCTCCCAACAGTTCAGAGGGTCACATATATTGATATAATAAAGATAAGGGTTAAAACGGTATATGTTTTTAAGCACCTGGGTCTTTTTTCTTTCTTTCTTTATTTAAATAACATTTTTTTTCATTTATTTTACATACCAACCGCAGTTTCTGTCCCCCCTTGCCTCCAAGTCCTCCCCCCTCTGCTTCTGATCTACCTCCCTCCTCTTCCACTCTACCCCCTTCTCCATTCTGAAAGAAGCAGGCCTCCAGTGGCCTTGAGCAAAACATGGAACATCAAGTTGAGGCAGAACCAAGCTACTCCCCTCGCAGCGAGGCTGAGCAAGGTAATCCAGCACGAAGGTCAGATTCCCAAAAGTCAGCTAAGTGCCAGGGACAGGTCCTGATCTCACAAGCAGCTGGACCTTAACTAAAACTTCAAGGAATACTGGAACTCTTGTCTCTCAACTGTTGATTTGATTTGAAATTACGTCTCACAGGATGGTCACAGTAAGACATAAAAGGATGTTCACAGTGATGCCTCTATGTGGAAATGCATTTAAACTTTCTTTCAAACCATAATTCCTAATTTGCCACTGTCTTCAGAACTTTTTTATGTGAGTCTTCACCTATTAGAAACAAAGTGTGAACATGCATAATATGGGAGATGAAAACTGTCCATTCTTTAAGCTCACCAGCCTTCTCTTAGAAAAGAGGGCATGAAAAATGTACAAAATTAAATGGCAAGTATAGAAAACTGAAAGACTTCAGAAAATAAGGTAATATACCTGTTCGACTTTTACCAAAGGGTAATAAATGTAGGTTGAACCTATTTCTTAAGGAAATTGCTCATGCTTCTAAGAGAGCATAGTTTTGCTTATACAGAAGAATAAAATCATCTGTTCTCTCAACCTCTAGCTGAGAGTCTTCTCTCACTATTTTCCCATGAGTACCTTCATTCTCAAAAATAAAAAAAAAAATAGATTAATCCCTGACACTATCCTAAGTTCCCTGAACTTAAAGTTTAAGAGCTTGATCAGGGTCCTAACTTTTCCTTAAAAGCCAAGAGAATTTTATAGAACATTTGAAGCTTGGGGATTAACTATAATCTTGGGTCTTCAGAGAAAGGTTATATCAAAAGTTATAAACTACATTGTCAATTTTGTGTAGCTGAATGTAGATGAAATGTAATCTTGTAAATTTTGTGGAGTTGTTAACTAAATTAAAACCAAGAGAGCAGAATACCATGAACCATGGTCACTCTGATTCTGGAAGCAGTAAATGAACAGTTGTGCACTTTCTGTATTAGAAGTGTTCAAGATTGTTTTCAAATTTCAGTTATGTGTACTAGTGTGTCTTTGTCTGTGATTTTGCTCATGTGGATGCAGGTGTCCTAGAAGCCAGAGGATATCAATGGATCCCCTGAAGCTGGAATTTCAGGCAGCTACAAGATAATAAGTGCTGGTAAACAAATCCCAGTACTCAGAAAGAACACTACATTCTCTTAGTAGCTGAGACAACACTCCTACTCCATTGTCTTTTATTAAATATTTAATATATTTTTAGTTTGTATTAGTATTTTATGCAAAGCTTCTGGCCTTTCAATCCCTGTACTTAATAAATACAATTACATTGTAGTAAGTACTATGATTTGAACAACATTTCTCATCCAGTATTAGTGCTGAGATCAAAAGTTCTTAAAGTAGTCACTGTTATGTATGTAATTTTCATACTTTTATGACTAAATTAACATCTTTAAATTAATATGAATAAATTATTAGACATAAACATCTTTATAATTTGTACTAGTACATTATGCACATATGTCTCCAGCATTTGATAATTGTTTCCACTACTTCGTATTTTATAATGAACACTTCTTCAATTGTTAATTGAAATATAAGCACAGTTGAGATGTAGTCATTCTTTCCTAACTTCAATACTCTCTGTACAGGTTGTCAGGTTTTCTTCGCATCTCCAGCAAGCACAGCAGAGATAAAGTATCTGATGTTCCAGACACTTGATTGGTTGATCAGTCATACTTTATGCCCTTTTCCCATCTCCACCAACTAATAAAGTAGTTAGACTCATAGGCAAATATGTTTGTTGAGTTAACTTCTTTGGGATTTAGAGCGACTTATTAGCACATAATACACACAATGGTTATGAGGTACTAGAATTCAGGAATAAAATAACAAATCTGGAAAGAGAGCATTGTAACGGTTATCTAAGATACTCCTTCAAAAAAACTTCAGAAATGGTGTCTAGAACATAAAATGTAGCCCATTCATATTTTCTGTGACTGTAAGTAGCAATACTCAGGGAGACACATTGTATACTCAGTAAAATTAAAAAAGGTAGTGGATAAACTGGAATTAAATAAATTGTTCTAAAGAATTAAAAACAAATACTCTGCAATTTTGGAGTGCTAAAATGATTACATAATAGCTGTGTTTAGGTAAGCATTGCTTCAGTGGATATATAGAACCAAACTAAATTTCTTTCATGATTGGAAAGACAATACTAGAGAGGAACCTAGGCCACACTCATTATTTGACCAAAATACACAGAGAAAAGGTTTATAACTAATCTCAACTTTCTGAAGTTGAAATAAAAGCATCCTGTCTGTGTCTTCCTGAAAATATGCAACTGAAGTTGACATTGGAATCCAGTATATTGAAGGTTTATTTTTGTGTGTGTGAAGGTTAAGAGGAGACCCTCCAGCTGGGCAGTGGTGGCGCACGCCTTTAATCCCAGCACTCGGCAGGCAGAGGCAGGTAGATCTCTGTGAGTTCGAGGCCAGCCTGGGCTACCAAGTGAGTTCCAGGAGAGGCACAAAGCTACACAGAGAAACCCTGTCTCGAAAAACCAAAGGAAAAAAAAAAAGAGACCCTCCAAAACAAGTTTGCAAATTTACTTCTTAATATATGATACATGTAATATACAAGGAATTGAAAATTGTAGCCAAATACTTCAGGTATTTCTTCAAGTACAAAATATGACTCTGTAATAGTTTTACATAAATTTTCTCTCCCTCAGTAATTTTGGGCCATCATTATATTATTTCAGCTGAAAAAAAAAGAACTATATCTTGAAAAATGAATGCTTGGAAATTTTTCATTATTAATTTTGAAATAAAAGTTGTGTATTTTCTCTTCTAAGTTAACAATAATTAAAATGTTTATAAGAATTTGATTGTAGGAGTCACTGTCCAATGTTTTAGTAATTACAATATAATTTTAAACCAAATGTATTGTACCAAAAATAGTTATGTGACTATTAAAATACACAGACTTTTCTGGAGCTCTAATCCCATGACCCTGGCCACTGTGCTTAATAGATTTCTCTGTATATCTTACACTTCCTTTGCCCTGGAGAAATATTTTTGATTCTGAGCAGAGATATGATTTTCTATCTTGATTTGTTATTTACTCAAACATATTCCTTAGGGATTCTTGAACCATGTTTAAATCAAGCAAAAACAAAACAAAACAAAATTTGCATCATTCTTTTCCTCCTAGAGTTTAGCTCTCCAATTCTAATATACACATATCAAATTTTCATTATTTTCTGATTCATGTTAAATCTCTCATTACATGTATATCTTTATCTACTCATATATATATATATATATATATATACAAAATCACATGACTAATATATATGAGCAAGAAAATACATCTAAGTTAAATTTTTCTGACTCCTCTGAGTTCTTCTGAATAGTTTTCCTTTGTAACAATATATTCAATACAGGAACTTCATCCTAAGGGTTTTCAGACTTTTCAAATTTTTTCTAAAGGTAACTTATTTTTTTGATAATCTATTGTGACCATTACAGCATATAGAAAGATTTTATTATGGGCTTGCTATTTTATAAAATAAAAGTCCACTAGACAGGAGTAGAGGTAGCAGGAGCCAGGTAGCTGTAGCAGAAGTTGAGAGTTAACATTCCAGAGAGCAAGCAGGACAAAGAAAACACAATGGGAGTTGAAGAGCCCTTCTGAAACCCCAAAGTCTACCCTGAATGGTGCACCTTCTCTAAGAAGGACATTCCCCTTAGTCTTTTTCCAAATATTTCAATCAACTGGGGACCAAATATTTAAATATGTGAGCCACTGGGGGCCATTCTCATTCAAACCACCAGACTCCACTCCTTCTCTCTCTCTCTCTCTCTCTCTCTCTCTCTCTCTCTCTCTCTCTCTCTCTCTCTCTTCAGTTTTTTTTTTTTTTTTTTTTTTTGGACATGGTTACTCTGTGTAGCTCTGCACATTTCCTGGAACTCATCCTGTAGTCCAGCCTGGCCTCCAACTCATAGAGATCCACCTGTCTCTGCCTCCCAAGTGCTGGGATTAAAGGCATGCGCCACCACCGCCCGGCCTACTTGGCTCTCTTGGATCCCATTTGCAATAGCTTAATTTGTTGTCGCTGTGGAGGAACAGAAAATTGCACTGATCTTTTCCTTTCAAAAAGCTTAGATGGAAGCCTAGATGAACGAGGCCGTTTCCTAGTGGTAAATCCTTCCTTTATTCTAATGTGGACCTGACTTCTCCTTAATTTATTTACATTTTTCAACACAAGTGAATGGCTCCAACATTGAATTTTCTATTTGATTTCTTGAAACTGTGCATATTATATTTCATTTTTTGCCTCACTTGCTGCTTTTCATTGTAGCCCTGAATAACTAACTGATCATAACCACAAAAGATAACCAGTAATAGCTACACAACCAAGACAGTATTAGTCTGTGTTGAAATGTCCTCAACAAAAGGAATTACTCCATTGCCAAGGTTTTAGGAAGGAAGGAGCAGCCACATTTTTTTTTTTGTCAAAATATTACAAGAACCATCTCTAGCCCAGTTGGTAATATTGTTATCATCTGAAATTTCTTGAACTGGGCTATCATAGTTCACATGGATCTCAGCACTACTGTCATCCAGGCTCATACTGATGTTCCATTAATCTTTACTTACTGCTTCCAACTGCTTTTCTCATCAAAAATCTTCCACATTCATCAAAAAAAGGCATGGTCAGTGTAGCCAGAGTTTTCTCTGGTCCTGCAGAATCTCTCCCACACATGTCCGGCAGCTCCTTGGTCCCAAATAAACACACATAGGCTTAGATTATTTTTAAACTATGGCAGGCTTCTTGCTAGCTAGCTATTACATCTTAAATGAACCTCTATAAATCTATACCTTGCCATGGGGCTTGTGACTTACCAATACATTTAAATCTTGCTTCTCATGGCAGTGTTTGCCAGTGTCTCCTCTGCTCTTTTTATTTCTTTTTTCTTTCTAGTTGGAATGTCCTGCCTAAACTTATTCTGCTTCACCATTGGCCCAATAGACTTATTTATCAACCAATCAGCACAACATATATTCATAGCATACAGAATTATAGCCCCATCATTTCCCTTCTTCTTTCTATTCAAAAATAAGTTTTTAACTTCAACATAGTAAAATTACATATAACAAAAGAGTTATCAAGCAAAATTTATTGTTACAGGTCTGGAGGTCTGTACAGACAGACAGGAAGTGACAGAGTTGTGTAGTAAGAACAAGTGATGTAGCTGAAATGAGAGAAAAAAATCAGATGGCAGAACAGCAAGGCATATAGACATAGGTAGACATGAAGTAACTCACATTTGGAAGCTGCAGAGTTGGTGAGGTAATGTTGGCTGGTGGCTTTCACTATTTCCCTGATCTCTCTAAGTCTTTCACCCCTATATTTGGTTTCATGTTTTTTATTTAATAAGACTATTTTAGAAATTCATCTACAGATCAGCCCTGTCACAGCCAAAGTTCATTTCCTGGCATCAACATATCTACACCTATACTGATTACTTTTCTATTACTGTGCTAGGATATCATGGCAAAGGAACTTATGGAAAATGTTTGTTCTGTGCTTATGGTTTCATTGGCTTAAAATTCATGAGAAGAATGGGGTAGCCAGATCCAAGTGGGTGGAGCATCAGCTGAGAGTTCATCTCTGACAAAAAAGCAGGAAAAGGAGAGTTCACTAGTAACTGAAAGAGTCCTTTGAAATCTCAAGGCCACACATCCTTCCTAATCCATCCCTGCTGTGGATAACATTCTGTATAAATAAAACACTGATTGGCCAGTGGCCAGGCAAGAAGTATAGGTGGGACAAGGAGAGAGGAGAATTCTGGGGAGTGGAAGGCTGAGTGAGGGACACACTGCCAGCCACCGCCATGACAAGCAGCATGTGAAGGTGCCAGTAAGCCACGAGCCACGTGGCAAGGTATAGATTTATAGAAATGGATTAATTTAAGATATAAGAACAGTTAGCAAGAAGCCTGCCACAGCCGTACAGTTTGTAAGTAATATAAGTCTCTGTGTTTACTTGGTTGGCTCTGAGTGGCTGTGGGACTGGCAGGTGACAGAAATTTGTCCTGACTGTGAGCCAGGCAGGAAAACTCTAGCTAAACTTCCCAAAGAGTTCTACTGAGTAAAGATGAAATATTCAAGTGTATGAACACATGGGAGCCATTCTCATTCCAACCACTTCAAATATGTAGCACTATATATTAAAACAAACATTTCTACTTAAATATATTTCTTATAGAAATGTATATTGACATATCTATTTTTATTTGCTCCTTTAAATTAAATATGTAAGAGAAAACAAACTTTTCTTTGATACCATTTCTTGAATAATATTTTCCCTTACTGTGGTATTTTTGGATTTATTAAGTATAAGTCTATACTATGAACTAAAATATTATTTGGTCTTAAAGAGGCTCTTTTTAATAAAACTACAGGGCTTTGTAAAGAAATATATTGGGGATTTCAACATTATATAAATACACAGAAAACAAACAGAAAAAAATATATTTTATATGTTTCAATGGTGCAAGGCCTACTAGGAAAATCAGTAAAATTATAAGAACTCACCTTTCCCAATGTTGTGGGAATCACAATATTTCAAAATTAGAATGATAATAGAGAAGAAGAAATATGTCCTCCTAGATAACAGCCAAATATAACTAGGTTCCTTCCTTGACACTTGTTAAAAGTATTCATTTTATTATAATTTTTATGTTAATATTCTGTCTTAGTCTCACATTCCTTCTGAAGTAATAATATAAACAACATTTATATTATGATTTTATTAAGGAATGAATTTTACACTGGATTAGATTGCACAAATGTTAAAGAGTATATTGCAAGAACTTTTAAAAATGTGGGGTCTTTAAGATATTTTAGACAAGGATCATAGTGATCATTATATAAAAAATTAAATTATTTTTAAGTTTTTATTACTGTTCTTATTATTCATATGTGACTATTAATATTATTGTTATGTTACTCGGGTTTGTGGTATTGTGTGTGTATGATGTGTGTGTTTGTGTGTGTGTGCAAAGAAGACAATTTTATGGACTTTGTTATTTTCTTTCACTTTTACATGAGTTCTAGAGATTAATAATGCATCAAAAGGATCGAACTGAGAGCACATTTACCTGGAGTCTCTCAACATGTGGAGTCATATATACAGATATGTAACTATTAGCACAAGTATATAAATATTAATTTATAGAGCTGTTTTCAGTTTTACAGAACATATCTTTCAAATGATAACTTTTACTCTTTTCTGAGTAAGAGGAATAAGCTAATTATGGATATTTAATTATACAATAAAAAGTTATTGACATAGAAATTATGAATATATATTGAAGGCATTTTGAAAGGAAAGATTTTGGCCTGGCATTGTTGGTGCACGCCTTTAATCCCAGCACTCCGGAGGCACAGGCAGGCGGATCTTTATGAGTTTGAAGCCAGCCTGGTCTACAGAGTGAGATCCAGGAAAGGCACCAAAACTACACAGAAAAACCCTGTCTCAAAAAATCAACAAAAAAAAGAAAGAAAGAAAAAAAAAGATTTTTAATTGAAATCTGATCTGACCCCAATGCTTTCTTCAATTTCTTATTTTTGTTTCCATGTAACATATGAATGGAAATTTATTATGCTAGAAATCTCTTCTAATTGAGTGTTTGATAAGGGACATATTTTTAATTCTCAAATAAAAATAAAATTCTGTCTTTGTGACCTTGACTACTTTATCTGACTATTTTCCTTGAACTGGAAAATTAAACCAAAGTAGAATCTTGGTGCCAAACAGATGCTACCTTTGGATGAAATTGTCTTGGGTAAATTATAAAATAATAATTAATATCTCAGAGTCAGTGCCCAGAAATTATGCAAGCATATCTATTACCTCTGTATATAAACAGAATCAATTTTCATTAAATATGTTAATTCCACCCAGGCTCATTATCAAAGCTTTTCCAATGCCTGACTAGGCATTATGCCTTATTTTCCAAATCAAACAAAACAATTTTTCATTATTTGTTTTGATTATCTTCAATATGGCCAAGCCTAATTGTGTTGAGAGCAGGTGCATTTGTGTTGCCAAAGGAACAAAAATAACAGTCTGAATATGAACCGTGTGTGTGCCATGTGGTGCAATTATTTCATAAGGACACACAGTGGGAAGAATATTGCTAATAGCTCTCTTAATATAATTATAGACCAAATGGAGAATAAAAAGGGATCAGGGGAATTATAGATCATAATTTCCAGTGGCATCTTCCAGCTGAATCAATTGATGAGAATAATTGTATTCAAAAATTCTAAAAGAAATCACCAATTACTTCAAATATATTTCTGCAAGACGATTCCATTTTTGTAGTATAATATATTTTATGAGAAATATTTAAAACTGGAATCTTTAACTAATAGCATTAATATGTTCTATACAATTTGTTAAGTTTCTCTTGTTTTAAAAATATGAGAGAAATATAACCAAGCAGGTAACTGACTGTAATTTTTGAAGCTGTTAATTAGATGTTGGAATTTTTTAAATATATTTTTGAATTATAATAGTAGTCACTTTATCATATTAATTAGAAAGATCATAGTCATGCCAAAGGATTGACATTTCATTTAATACTTTAAATACATAAGCTGACACCATTTGCCATATTTGAAGAGTAAAACATCAAGGATTACCCAAACAAATCATACTCAAATTCAAATGCTTGCTAGAAGTCACTAGCAAGGAATTTCAAAATATGTCTCTAAGCATTCAAATCTTAGTTTTACATGTTGTATATGGCTATTTAGTAGCACTGAACAATATTTCAAATTATTAAATATCATGTTTTTTTTTCTTTATTAAAAATTTTTCTACTCACTCCTCATGCTATCCACAGACCCCCCTCCCTCCTTTCACCCCCCAGCCTTCTTTCCCAAGCCACCCTGCATCCCCACATCCCCCAAATCGAGGTCTCCCATGGGGAGTCAGCAGAGCCCAGCACACTGGGCATAGGCAGGTCCAAGCCCCTTAGCACTGCACCAAGGCTGTGCAAGGTGTCACACCACAGGCACCAGATTCCCAGAAGCCTGCGCATGCACCAGGGACAGATCCCAATGCCCCTGCCTGGGTGCCCCCCAAACATTTCGAGCCAAGCAACCCTCTCCTGTGTTCAGAGGACCTAGTCCAGTCCCATGGGGGCTCCACAGCCACCAGTTCACAGTTCATGGGTTTCCACTAGTGTGGCCTGTAGCTGGAGAATTTCTCTCCAGCTCCCGCCACCAAGTCCCGCCAGTCCCAGAGCCCACTTATAAAATAAACACACAGACTCTTACATTATTTAAACTGCTTGGCCATTAGCTCAGGCCTGTTATTGTCTAGCTCTTAATCTTATATTTAGCCCATTTCTATTAATCTTTATTTTGCCACATGGCTCATGGCTTACTGGTACCTTACATCTTTCTTGTCCTGGCGGCAGCTCCAGGCAGTCTCTCTCTTCCCTTCCTGTTCCCTCAATTCTCTTCTCTGTTAGTCCCGCCTATACTTCCTGTCTGGCTATTGGCCAATCAGAGTTTATTTACATATAGCGATATCCACAGCAGTGGCTGGTCATCTCTGCATGTCCTCCCATCATGATCTTGACGTCCCTCGCCTGCAGTATCTCTCCTCTTTCTCATCAACTGGATTCCCAGAACTCAGCCTGGTGCCTGGCCACGGATCTCTGTATCTGACTCCATCTGTCACTGGACAAAGGGTCTATGATGACAGCTAGGTTATTTGCTAGGCTGGTCACCAGAGTAGACTGGTGCAGGCACCCTCTGGACCACTGCCAGCAGACCAAGGTGGGGTCAACCCTGTGAATTCCTGAGAGCCTCCCCATCACCCAGCCTCTTCCTATTCCCATGATGTCTTCATCTATCATGGTATCTCCCTCCCTGCCCTCCTGCTCTGTCCCTGTTCCAACTTGACCCTCCCATTTCGCAATGTTCTCATCCCCCACTCCTTGCCCTTTGCCACCCCCCAACACCCAGTCCACTCATGTAGATATCATCCACTTCTCCTTCACAGGGTCATCCATGTGTCCCTCCTAGGGTCTTTTCCTGTTAGCTAGCCTCTCTGGAGTTGTGGGTTGCAGTCTGGTCATCCCTTCCCTTCCATTAAGTATCCACTTATGAGTGAGTACATACTATGTTTGTCCTTCTGAGTCTGGGTTACCTCACTCAAGATGGTATTTTCTAGATTCATCCATTTGCCTGCAAATTTCATGATATCATTTTTTTTTTACTGCTGAGTAGTACTCCATTGTGTATATGTGCCATATTTTCTTTATCCATTCTTCAGTTGAGGGGCATCTAGGTTGTTTCCAGGTTCTTGCTATTATGAATAATACTGATAAATATCACCTGTTAGTTAGGAGAAATGTCTCTTTGAGCAGTTGTGAATACTTTGTAAGTGATATTTTCAATCTCGTGTCTTCCTAGTTTTCAATTATTTTTACTGGAAAGACACATTGGCAAAATCAATACTTAAAACTATAACTCATAAGTTAGGACAATAATAAAAAATCATATTTAAATCTTAATTATGGATGAATAATAGACACAGAGTTGATCAAATATATGACGAGATTATACATTTTAAATGTCCATCTAACCATCTGTTTCAGTGTTCTTTCATCCATACAAATGATAAATTTTGCCGCTAAAGTGGTTGAACTATTTGCATTTTGTGTTATATGATTTATTAGGCATTTCAAACTTGACATGAACAATATCTAAGAGATATGATATAATTAAAGAACGATGTATATCAATTTGTTACAGATACACATATGTCTGCACGAATCATTTAAATATGTGTGCAATACAACCCTGTTTACTTACCTTTGTTATTTACTTAATACTTTAGCCAATAATGAATATATTCTAAATTACTCAGGATTATATATATTATATTTAACTTCTCTAAAACCTCACCTTGTAATTATACACATTAGTATTAGTTTACTTTTAATTATAGTACTTGTTTGAGTATGTTTACATAAATATGTGTGAGTACAAGTTCATATGCCAGAGAGAACACTGGGTTTCCTCTACATCGATTGTATTGAATCTGTAGATTGCTTTGGTAAGACTGCCATTTTTACTATGTTAATCCTGCCTATCTATGATCATGGGAGATCTTTCCATTTTCTGACATCTTCAATTTATTTTTTCAGAGACTTAAAATTCTTGTCATATAGGTCCTTTACTTGCTTAGTTAGAGTTACTCCAAGGTATTTTATATCATTTGTGGCTATTGTAAAGGGTGATGTATCACAGATTTTCTTCTCAGCCTGTTTGTCAATTGTATATAGGAGGGCTGCTGATTTTTTTGAGTTAATCTTGTATCCTGCTATGTTGCTGAAGGTGTTTATAAGCTGTATCAGTTCCTTGGTAAATTTTTTGGGGTCACTCATGTATACTATCATGTCATCTGCAAATAGTGAAAGCTTGACTTCTTCCTTTCCAATTTGTATCCCCTTGATCTCCTTATGTTGTCCTATTGCTCTGGCTAGAACTTCAAGTACTATATTGAATAAGTATGGGGAGAGCAGACAGCCTTGCCTTGTTCCTGATTTTAGTGGAATCGCTTTGAGTTTCTCTCCATTTACTTTGATGATGGCTGTTGGCTTGCTGTAAATTGCCTTTATTATGTTTAGGTCTGTTCACTATGTTTCTGATCTCTCCAAGAGCTTTATCATGAAGAGGTGTTGGATTTTGTCAAATGTCTTTTCAGCATCTAGTGAGATGATCATGTGTTTTTTTTTTTCTTTGAGTTTGTTTATATGGTGTATTACATTGACAGACTTTCTTATGTTGAACCACCCTTGCATCCCTGGGATGAAGCCTACTTGATCATGGTGGATAATTGTTTTGATGTGTTCTTGGAGTCTGTTTGCCAGTATTTTATTGAGTATTTTTGCATCAATGTTCATGATGGAGATTGGTCTGTAGTTCTCTTTCTTTGTTTGGTTTAGGAATCAGGGTAATTGTAGCCTCATAAAAGGAGCTTGGTAATGTTCCTTCTGTTTCCATTGTGTGGAACAATTTAAAGAGTATTGATATTAACTCTTCTTTGAAGATCTGGTAGAATTCTGCACTGAAACCATCTGGTCCTGGGCTTTTTTTGTTTGTTTGTTTGGGAGACTTTTAATGACTGATTCTATTTTCTTTGGGGTTATTGGACTATTTAAATAGTGTATTTGGTCTTGATTTAACTTAGGTATGTGGTACCTATCCAGAAAGTTATCCATTTCTTTTAGATTTTCCAGTTTTGTGGAGTAGAGGTTTTTGAAGTATGACCTGATGATTTTCTGGATTTCCTCAGTGTCAGTTGTTCTGTCTCCTTTTCCTTTCTGATTTTGTTAATTTGGATGCTCTCTCTCTGTCTTTTGGTTAGTTTGGATAAGGATCTGTCTATCTTGTTGATTTTCTCAAAGAGCCAACATTTTGTTTCATTAATTCTTAGTATTGTTCTCTTTGTTTCTATTTTAAACAATAAAATATCTTTATAATGCTTATGAAATGTTAACCAGTCATTTAGATATTTGAAATGATAGTGTATGAATTAGAAAATTTTCTCTTTAGCATAACTGCAGAGTTTTCATTTCAGTCTTGGGAAGATATAAGTGATATCAGAAAGCCATAAGTGTTTATATGTAAATCATATAGGGTTGCGTGATAGACCTGGCCTGAGTGTGGTATCATTAATATAAACAAGTGGGTAGTGGAAGAGATTACATAAATATCAAAATGTACCAAATTATGAGTATGAAATGACAAGAAGAAAGAAGAGTGATTCAAAGAGAATAGCAAAATGAAAAATTTCCATTTGCAATTGTATCATTAATTCATGGAAATCTAGTGAGAAAAAAAGAATTTCTAATTGTATGTTTCAGTTAATCAGACATCACAATTTAGTGAAACACTAGTATGAAGCACTCTTATGTTCTGAATTCTTTGTGTATTGAGTCCAGATAATGGAAACTTTATTTTGTAAGAAAATGTAGAGAAAGGGACAAGAGGCCTCAAATTCAATCACAAAGAAATCAGAGTAGGTGGATGATAAGTTAAAGGCAATCTCAGTCTATACAGTGAGACTATACTAGTAAAGGAATGAATGAATGAATGAATAAATAAATAAATAAATAAATAAATAAATAAATAAATAAATAAATGAAGTCTCAGGAAATGTAAGAGTCTCATGCTCTACCAACTGAGCTAGCCGGGCATTCCAAGTCTCAGGAAATTTAAAATTAGCAAATACTGTATTTCAAAGTCTAGATGAAAAAAAAAAAACCTATTTACTTGAAGAATGTTATCACTGAAAAATCATTATACATATAAGTTTATATTTGTTTTATCAAATTTTAAGATTCATTTTATATTTTTGTTTTATTTTAATTAATTGATTTTTTTATTCTTCTTTTATATATTACAGCCTGACTGGCGTTTCCCCTCCTAACACGTCTCCTCTCCCCTGGATCCATCCCTCTTCTGTATCCCTTCAGAAAAGAGCAGGTTCACAGGGTTACCACCCAAAGATGGCCTAGCAAGTTACAATAGGACTCAGTACATCCTCTCATGGCAACCCTGAACAAGACAACCCAGTAGGAGGAAAAGGGTCCCAAAAGCAGGAAAAAAATGTCAGAACACCCCCACTCCTACTGCTGTGTGTCCCACAAAAACACCGAGCTACACAACCGTAACATATATGCAAAGGACCTATGTCAGGCCCATTCAGGTTCCCAGGTGGTAGGTTCAGTCTCGACTTCTTATGAGCTCTGGTGAGTTGCTTCTGTAAGTTGTTGTGGTATCATTGACCCATCTGGCTCCTACAATCCTTTCTCCCCTCTTCTGGGAATCCCATGTACTTTTAAATACATTAATGTAGACACATATTATAATTGTTATTTTCATCAGTTCCTCATGTAATAAATATGTAACCTTAAAAAAAAACTTTTTAAAACTTTAGACAAAATATCAAATTTTATTGACATGGAAAATGTTATTTTCTTTCATTAAAAATTTCTATCAAGGAATCATACAGCTTATAAACACCTTCAGCAAAGTGGCTAGATACAAGATCCCCTAAAATTTTCAGTACCCTTCCTGTATAGAAATGATAAATGAGTAGAGAAAAAAAATCAGGGAAATAACACTCTTCACAAATAGCCACAAATATTATAAAATATCTTGGGGTAACTCCAACTAAGCAGTTGAAAAACCCATATGACAAGAACTTCAAGTCTTTGAAGAAAGAAATTGGAGAAGATATCAGAAGATGTAAAAATTTCTCATATTAATGGATCAGTAGGATTAACACAGTAAAAATGACCATCTTACCAAAGCAATCTAAAGATTCAATACAATCGGCATTAAAATCCCAAAACGATTCTTTACAGATCTTGACAGGAAAATATTCACCTTCATATGGAAGAACAAAAATCCAGAATTGCTAACACAGTCTGTACAATAAATGAACTTTCAGCGATATCACCATCCTTGATTTCAAGTTCTATTACAGAGCTATATTAATAAAAAACACATGGTATTATCATAAAAACAAACAGGTGGATCAACAGAATCAAATGAAAGATACAGTCATATATCCACACATCTGGGGACACCCAACTTTCAAAAAAGAAGTTAAAAGTATACAATGAAAAAAGGAAGCATCTTCAACAGACATTTCTGGGAAAACTGAATCTAGATGAATTCAAGTAGATACATATCTATCACCCTGCACAAAACTCAAGTCTAAGTGGATTAAAGACCTCAACATAAATCCACATACACTGAACCCAATAGAAAAGAAATTAGGAAATATCCTTGAAACACATTGGTTCAGCAGCCCACTTGCTGAACAAAACTCCAATAGTACAAACACAAAGATTGACACTTATAAATGGGACCTTATGAAACTGAAAAGCTTCTATAGGGCAAAGGACACCAATAGGACAAAATGGCATACTCAGCCTATATAAGAGAAAAAGATCTTCACCTACAAGACATTGGTCAGAAAGCTACTTTTCCAGAATATATAAAGAACTCAAAAAACTAGACATTAAAAAAATACAACAAATAATCCAATTAAAAAAAAAATGGGAACAGATCTAATTAGAGAATTCTCAACAGAGGAATCTCAAATGGCTGAAAAGAACTTAAAAAAAAATATTTAACATTCTTAGCCATAAGAGAAATGCAAATCAAAACAACTCTAAAATTCCATCTTACACCTGTCAGAATAGCTAAGATAAAAACCACAAGACATGCCTCATGCCAGAGAGGATATGGAGCAAAGGGAACTCTCTTCCATTGCTGGTTGGATTTAAAACTTGCACAGCCACTTTGGAAATCAATATGATGTTTTCTCTGATAATTGGGAAATGATCTACCTCAAGACTTAGCCATACCACTCTTGGGCATATACCCAAAGGATGCTCTATCATACCACAAGGACACTTGCTCAACTATGTTCATATTTTATGCTATAGCTTTATTCATAATAACCAGAACCTAGAAACAACCTAGATATCTTTCAACTGAAGAATGGATAAAGAACATGTGGTACATTTACAGAATGTACATTTACTCAGCTGTTTAAAACAGTGAAGTCTTGAAATTTGAGCGAAGATGAATGGAACTTTAAAAAAAAAAAAAAAAAAAAAAAAACATCCTGAATGAGGTAACCTAGACCCAGAAAGACAAACATGGTAAGTACTCACTTATAAATGAATACTAGTTGTAAAGTACAAGATAATCATGCTACAATCCACATACACAGACAGACTAAATAACGAAAAGGGATCAAGGGGGGATATTTTGTGGGTGGACTGGGGGATAGTTTGGAAGGGTACATCAGTGATTAGAGGGGAGTAGGATAGGAGAAAATTACTGAAAGAGACACCTCAAAAAAGGAGAGTATTTGGGAGTGAGGTGGAAATCTACTCCAAAGGGAACTCTCAGGAATTTGCAAGGATTACCCCAGCTAAGACTATTAGCAATAGCACACACACACACACACACACACACACACCATATATATATATATATATATATCAACTGCCCATCTCCTGTGTCCAGACAAGTTTTCAAGTGGAGGGATTAGGACACTAACTGAGCCACATAAGCTTTAACCTAAAATCTGTCTTGACTACAGGATGTGTTTGAATGGGTGCATAGCCCAATTGTCATCAGAAAGACTTAATCCAGAAATTGATGGAAACGGAGGCAGAGACCCACATCCAAATATTAGGTGCAGCTTGAAGAATCCTGTGGAAGAGAGGGAGCAAAAATTGTAGGAGTCAGAGGGTCAAGAACACAACAAGAAAACCCATAGAATCAAATAATCTGGACTCATAGGGGCCCACAGAGACTGTTCTGACAACCAGAGAAGCTGCATGGGACTGCAAGGCACAGTTGTTGCAGTTGTATAACCTGGTCTTCCATTGGGACTCTTAATAGTGGGAACAGGGATGGTCTCTGACTTGCTTTCTGACTTTGGGGACCTTATTCTGCATTCTGTGTTGCCATGTTCAGCCTTCATATGAGAGGATGTGCTTAATCTTACTGAAACTGGTTATGCTGATATCCACATGAGGACTGCCTTTTCTGAGTAGAACTGGAGGAGGAGTAGGGGAGCACAGAGGGATGTTGGAGGAGGAGTTGGAAGAAGAGGAGGCAAGGGGGCTGCAGTCATGATACAAAAGAAGAAAAGAGAGAAAGAAAGAAAGAAAGAAAGAAGGAAGGAAAAGAAAGAGAAGAAAGAAAAGAAAAAAAGAAGAGAGAAATGAACAATAAAAAATAGATTTTTTTCTCATATAATGTATTCTGATTACAGTTTTCCCTTCATTTATTCTCCCCAGTTCTTTACCACCTCTTCTCCAGTCTGGATCCTGCAGCTAGTGTTTTCCTGGTCCTGCCTGACCCAGGGTCAGGACATATCTTTCTCACCTGCCAGTCCCACAGCTGCTCAGACCCAACCAAGTAAACACACAGAGACTTATATTACTTACAAACTGTATGGGCGTGGCAGGCTTCTTGTTAACTGTTCTTATAACTTAAATTAACCCATTTCTATTAATCTATAAGTTGCCACATAGCTCATGGCTTACCGGTATCTTAACATGTTGCTTCTCATCACGGCGGCTGGCAGCGTCTCTCTGCCTCAGCCTTCCACATCCCAGAATTCTCCTCTCTGCTTGTCCAGCCTATACTTCCTGCCTGGCTACTAGCCAATTAGCATTTATTTACACAGAGCTATATCCACAGCAGGATCCACTGCATTTCTGTCTCTAATTTGGAAAGAAAGGCTTCTAAGAAATAAAAACAAAACATAATAATATAAAATATAATAATATATATAAAAAAAACTTGCCACAAGGTAAAGAGCCACAGAGAAGGCACAAGAATCAGAGACTTATTCATTAATATCCTCAGAGTCTCATCAAAAGTGTTCACTAAAAGCTCTAATGTTTATGTGGAGGACCTGCTTCAGATCCATGTAGGCACTGTGCTTGCTGTTTCAGTATCTGTGAGATCACAGGCACGTTGCTCAGTTGATTCCAAGAGTGTTATCCCACCCTCTGCCTCTCACACTTTCTGTACATTCTCCATGGTATTTCCTGAGCACTAGGGGAAGAGATTTAATGAAGACATCAATCTTAGAGCTGTGTGTTCCAAGGTCTCTCTCTTTCTGCATAATGACTGGCTGTGGTTCTCTCTATTTGTTCCCATCTGCTGCAGCAGGAGGCCTTTGAAATTTAAGAAACATGTTTTAGCATTCATTTATTTTTGGTTAATTAATTTTACGTCTTCACAGCAGTGTCCACTCGTTTCTCTCCCCCATTCCCACCCATTACATCATATCTACATCCCCACATCTACTCCTTTTCCATTTCTATTCAGAAAAAGAAAGTCCTCCTACAGACATCTATAAAATATGACATATCAAGATGTAGAAAGACTAAACAAACATCTTACCTTGTATTAAGGCTGAACAAGGCAACCCAGTATGAGGAATAATGTCCCAAATGCTGGAAGGAGAGTCCTAGACAGTCTCTGCTCCCACTGTTTGGAGTCCACCAAAAGACCAAGCTACACAACTGGCACATACATGAAGAGGACCTAGGTCAATCCCATGCAAAGAGCCATACCTTTAGCAGAAGATGACAGCAATTCTTTTGGGCTGTGAGCCTTAAGCTTTAAAGATAGAATAATCTCCTTTGCCAGAATGGAGTACTGTGTTAGAAAGGAGAGGCATGATGAGAAATTTAAAATCTGAGACATACAAAAAATAGGACAATGAACGGTTGAAATTGCAAGCTTAGAGACATAATAGAATCATTTACCAAAGGCTAAGGGACCTGCCTTCATGACAAATTCAAGTAATGTTTGGGTCTCCTTCAAAAACAAAATACAGTTGAGGCTGGGAACGTGAGGGAATGTTTGGAACTTAATTCATTTAATGTAAAAGGGGACAAAGCTACTACATGACAATGAGAGGTTAGAGATTGAGGATTGGTGCAGAATGAATGAGAATACATGAGTAATTAAAAATCAGTATCCCTGAAGTACTTGTATTTATGTCTAAATAATCTTTTATTCTTTTCTTCCCTTAAGAATTATTAATTAAACACATGCTCTGCTTAATCCATGTTGCTTAACACTATAATAACTTAAGAAAATCTGATCATATATTTCATGAAGTTTATTTTCTGATTGGGAATATAGCCAAGAAATAAGAAAAGGATATCCCCTGAACTTAAGAAATCTATGAAATAATGCACAAAAATAAACAATAATATAACACCATTCATTCTAATTTAGATGTTAGATAAGCAGTCATAAGAAATTGATGATTAAGCAGAAAGTTTTGTTTATTATATGAATTGTAAATCCAAACAAAATGATTTCTCAATCTCATTTTCATGTTCTAGCATGTCAGGAGAACAGACTAGTTTAAAGATAAAATTTCTCAAAATTGTAAATTTTTAAGTAAAATTTCTAACAATGGAAATTTGGTGAAAATCTCATTTCTTTCCATAGTGTTATTATGTGTATTAGTAAATATAGAAGAGGATTTTACACATATCATTAATTGTAATTTAATAAGTATGTGGTAAAAGAATGAAGGAGGAAAGTAAACCGATTTTGTATATTATTGTGGTTGTTTAGAAGAAATACCAATAGACATACAAGCAATTTTGTCAACTCTATCCATATTGTCAAAAATGCTAGAGGTTCTTAATATTCTAAAGCATGACAGCATTTCATTGATTGTTTTTATGTCAAAGTTTCTTGAGTTTTGAGCAGGTTCTCTATCAGAAAACCTTTAGAAGGATGTCATTTAAAATATGCTATAAAAATTTAGAAGAATTACCTTAGGACTTTGGAATAAAATAGAATGTTTTAATACAGCAAACCAAAAATATAATCAATTACAGATGAAAAAATGATCAATGGAATTGAATAGGCTAAAAAATGTGAAGAGTGAACATATCAATGCTATAGTCTCAAGGAATGGAATAAATAATCACTTTAAAGAAAGCAGTTTAATAACTGAGTCATTATTTTAATTTCAAATAATTTAAATTTTAAATAATAATTAAACAACCAGTTCAGAAAAAAAAGCTTAAAATTAAAAAGTTTCTCTTCTTTGCTGCTATTTTTGGTCATGACTTCATTTCTTTTATTATAATAAAACAAAAGTGAATGCTTTTCAGCTAGTTCTCTGTGTTGTGAAGCATACAGGATTGTTGTTTGCATGTTGGTGGCCTCTAGCTTTTTCTTCTGAAATGAGTTTAATCACACTGCTTTGTTTATATAACTAATGTCATCTTTGTGGACAGGTAAGTCAAATGCATGATGTGTCAACAAAGTTACAATTCTGCCATTTTAAAAAAAAAACTTGGATTAACAACAATTTGAATATCACTTTTATTCTGCTCATATTGAAGTATGATAGATTTTTACCATATTCCTAACAGAAAAAAACCCTCTAATTCTGAATGGTGTTTTAAATTTTATATAACTTGGCAGTCTGTTTTGCATTATATAAATAATTTCTAAGATAATTCCTGTATTTTCATTTCTTTTTTTTTTTGGTTTTTTGAGACAGGGTTTCTCTGTGTAGTTTTGCGCCTTTCCTGGGACTCACTTGGTAGACCAGTCTGGCCTTGAACTCACAAAGATCCTCCTGGCTCTGTCTCCCGAGTGCTGGGATTAAAGGTGTGCGCCACCACCGCCCGCATCATTTCTAACACTTAATTAAACCTGTATTTTCTGTCATAATAAGACAGGTAATCTTCATTGTCACCTTGATTGTTTTGGAATCATCCTGGAGGTGCCGTGTTCTCTCAAATATAGATTCCACACATGGTTTTTACACAAATTAAAGTTAAAGACACAATCTTCAATGAAGGAGGTTAATTTTAAATATTTTGGGATCAAGACAACCACAACATAATATGTTAGTTTCAAATTTTAAATTTATACTTGCCAGTTTTACAGATTTTTTTTTTTCTATCAAGGATAGAAGCTAGAAGTGAATCATGACTTTGCATGAAGCTACTCTTTCTTACCTGGGTTGTGTACTGTTTTAGGATTTCTATTGTTGTGAAGAGACATCATGTGCACAGAAATTCTTATAAAGGAAAATATTTAATTGGGTGGCTTGTGTACAGTTCCAGAGGTTTACTCAGTTATCATCATGATGGGACATGGAGGCATGCAGGTAGACATGGTTCTGGAGCTGAGAGTTCTACATCTTGATTGGCAGGCAACAGGAAGTGAACTGAGACACCAAACATGGCTTAAACATATATGAGACCTCAAAGCCCACCTCCACAGTGGCATAGTTCCTCCAACAAGGCCATATCAACTCCAAGGCCACACCCACTAATAGTGCCACTCCATATCAGCTCATGGGGGCCAAATTCATTCAAACTACCACATTCCACTCTCAGGCTCCCATAAGCTTTTAACAATATCATAATGTAAAATGAATTTAGTCCAACTTCCAAAGTCCCCAGAGTCTATCACAGTCTCAAAAATATTTTAAAGTCCAAAGTTCAGTCTCTTCTGAGAGTTATATAATCTCTTAACTGCAATCCTTTATAAAACCAAATTTAAAAAAGATCACATACATCCAATATATAATGGTACGTGATATACATTAACATCCAAACTGTAGGGAAGGGAGCATAGTGAGGAAATACTAGACCAAAGCAAGATCAAAAATCAGTTGAGCAAACTCTAAACTCTGCATCTCCATGTCTGATATCAAAAATGATTTCCACATCTCCAACTCCATTCAGGACTGTTTTGGCAACATATTTCTTTCTCTTTGGCTCATTCTACTATTAGCATCACTCATCAGGAGGTATCCCAGGACTGTGGAATTTCCAACATCCTGGGATTTCCAAGTCTATCTAGGCTTCATCTTCATAGCTTCATGCAATGACCTCCATTTAGGCAGACTCTTTGAACAGGGCAAAAATCAGCCACTTTCTTCACCAAAATATCACAAGAAAGATCTCTAGGCAGCATACAAAAATTCATCTCTGAAACCTCTTGAGTCTGTTCCCCTCAGTTCAAATCATTCTCAGAACCATTGTCTTCCATGCTTCTACTAGCCTGGCCAATTAGGAGGTACTTAAAACATTTCACTGTTTTTCTTATTTACATTATGTATTTCAGTGAAGAGACCATGACCACAACAATTCTGATAAGGGAAAATATTTAATTTAGGCTGCCTTACAGTTTCAGAGGTTTAGTCCTTTATCATCAATCATGGTATGGCATGGAGGCATGGAGACCAATGTGGTGCTGGAAGTGAGAGTCCTCCATCTTGATTGAAAGCCAACAGGAAGTGAACTGAGACACTGGGCTTGGCTTGAGCATATAGGAAACTTCAGAACCCACCTCCACTCTGACATACATCCTCCAACAAGGTCATACCTACTCCAGCAAAGCCTACTAATAGTACCACTCCCTAGGAGCCTATGGGATCCAATTACTTTCAAACTACCACAGATGATGTCAAATATATTATTGGTGTACAATAAAATATGTATAGAAGCTGAGTAATTCCTTAGGAAATGTTCCTTGGCAAACATATTTAGGGATAAAAGTTAATGGAAGACAAATCAAATTTTATACAAGCAGGAGAAAGGATCATATTGGTTAGTAATAACACTGAGTTACTCAATTGATAAATTGGTCTTATAGGGAAAGTTTGTTCTTAAAGGTAATTTGGAATGCTTATGAAATTCATAGATTGTGTTTGGAGCCACTTAGTAAAATTAAGGCTATATCATACACTCACTGTCTCCTTCTTTTTCATGTAGATACATGCATGTATAAGTAACTGATGCTCCCTTCAACCCTCCCTTTTTAGATTCTGAATTATTCATTCTTATTGTAGCAGCAAAAAAGAAACCAAATGGAAATAAAAGCATTCAAGAGAAAGTGGACTTTGAATTGCAACTGTTAAACAGAAGCAAGTAAGATCTTCAATTCTTTTTTCTTTTTTTCTTTTCTTTTTTTTTTTTTTTGTTTTTCAAGACAGGGTTTTATTGGTGTAAATATTAAGGCCACTCCACGTAGTTAAAAGGAGATTTATTTAATGGCGTAACTTACAAATTAAGTGATAGGTAGGTCGCAGGGTCTGGGGAAAGTGTATCACAGTCCAGCGGTGTTCTCTGGAGCTCTGCTTGATCCACCCTCACCATCCAGGGTCCCAGAACAGAGAGAGCGCTCGCCAATCCAGATCTCGGGTCCCCAGGTGCCTCCCTTGGCCCCGCCTTGTAGGCATGATGGTTGCTGAAGTCTCAATGGGGATTGGAACTTCCAGATCAAAGCTGGAATGGCTACCCACTACAGGGTTTCTCTGTGTAGCTTTGTGCCTTTTCTGGAACTTAGTTTGGAGATCAGGCTGGCCTTGAACTCACAGAGATCGGCCTGCCTCTGCCTCCCAAGTGCTGGGATTAAACGTGCGCCACAACCACCCGGCAAGAGATCTTCATTTCTTTTGGAAGGATAGTTGAGTGCCAAGTAGCAGTATACATTTGAAATTTTAAAGAAATTGGGTATATTTTAGTGTGGACAGCTACTGAGAAGATGTCATTGAGGCTTTCAAGAATCCAGTTCCCTTACCCTTGATCATGACTACTTCTTTAATTAACACATAGACAACCATACTAAAAGCTCTGTACAGTGCTCTTTTATTGGTATAATATGCATTTATATGCATTCTATTATGTTGTTTACCAAGACTGGATTAGATAAAACTACATGAGTCAAATGGATACAACAATAACAAAAAATAAAAAAAAAAATAAGACAGTGTAGTGTGCTACATTTAAGACCAAATTGCCAAGATATTCTTAATTTCTGTGGATGATCGGAGTGTGAGGACTTACTGAGTATATTGTTTTAAAACCAAGAAAACTCTCAGCCTATGTAGCACTGATCTTCCATAAGAAAAAAAAATCCTGAGGACAATTAGTGTCTTAAAACTAAGCAATATAACATAGTTAAATTAAGTATTGATTTTCTTTCTTTTTAGTTTTTCATTTGCATACAAACTATCTACTTCAGATACTTGTTAGTGTTTGTGGAAAGGAAAATATTATCTCCTGTGGTGACTTGAATGAGATTTTCTCCATAATACAGGGCTTTTGAACACTTTGTTTTCAGGTACCTGTGCTCATTGGGAAACTCTATGAGTGGTGACCCGCTGGTTTTAAAACCTCTGCAATTTATCTCATAACACAAAAAGCTAAACACCTGTCACAGAGCGTGAGAGACCTATTGACACTGAGTCCTAAATGCAATGTCTGCAATAAATCTCTCCCAGAAGAGCTGAGGGGACCTGGCAAACGAGGAGCACAAAGATTGTCCAAGCCAGGGGTATTGGAAGACACTAAGAATATAAACCTTCAAAACACAGCAGGACTGACACATTCATGAAATCACAGAGATGGTGGAAGCATGCATGGGGCTTGCATGAATCTAAACCATATGGGGAAAAATGAAAAGAAAAGAAAAAAAAACTTGAGCAGCCTTGGTGTAGTGGGGAGGGTCTTGGACCTGCCTCAGCTGAATGTAGCAGGCTCTGCTGACTCCCCATGGGAGACCTTGCCTTGGAAGAGGTGGGAATGGGGGGAGGGTTCAGGGGAAATGCTAGGGGGTGGGAGGAGGGAAGAGTGGGGATATATGGTTGGTATGTAAAATGAATAGAAAATTTCTTAATAATAAAAAAAGGTGAAAAGGAATAAAAATAACATAAAATTAAAATTTAATATTATAATATGGAAAAGGAAAAAGGGAAGAAAGAAAAAAGAAAGAAAGAGAGAGAAAGGAAGGAAAGAAGGAAGGAAAAAAGGAAGGAAGGAAGGAAGGAAGGAAGGAAGGAAGGAAGGAAGGAAGGAAGGAAGGAAGGGAAGATTCCCAACATGGCATTATGAAAAAAAGGGACCCCCAACGACACCATTATGCTTGTTTTCTGTTGGCCATCTCCTGCAGGCCATGCATTCCATCCTTAAGAGTAGTCTTTTTTTCTAATGACACTCCCTTGGAGAAAACTAAATTTTCATTTGCAAGTGATTATCAGTTAGAGATAGCTTCTTGGTTAGGAAAAGGGGCATGTGTCCACTTCCCCTTTCACTTCTAGCTGTTCATCAGGGGCAGACCCATGAAGGTCCTGTGCGTGCTGCCTCAGTCTTTATGAGTTCCTACGTGCATTAGCAGGCTTTAATCTGGTTTCTCTTTAGACCCTGTAAGTCTTTCATCTTTTATAATTCTCTATTTTAAAAGAGTTATCATGCATGTAATGATACCTATCTTCTTGCAAGTGCTCTTTAACTTAGCCTAGAAGCCTAATGTTTTCAATATTAAACCTCATTGTTTTAGCCAAGCATTAAACTCCTAGGTTAACATTTTGAGTATCAAAATATCTTTTTTTTCAATTCAAAATAAGAATTAAAATTTAATAATATATCCATATATTTTCTTCTATTGTATTTTGATACCTTACAGAATTTACACTTATCCATGCTATGCATATTAAGCTCAAGATGTTATGATTTTGATCAGGAACCTACAATGTCATAATGAACTCATATATAGAAAATATATGTGAAATATTTCACATATTTTAAATGTTGGACTCCAGTTCTTCTATAGTATTCTACTGTAAGGTTAGTTAAGTAAATTTTTTGGAGAACAATTCTCTGAAATTTGATCTGCTTAATATACCTTAGTGCTGAGTTCAGTTCAGAGCTTTATAGCTGTCTTGAGGCAGGCTGCCTACATTTCTATCTTGCTGGTAGAAGCTTTTTGGTTTTGGAAAATTTAAACCAAATCTTTATTCATTTCCATTTCCATATCTACAAAATGAAGATGATTGTGGAATTAACTTAATAGTGTTACTATAATTATTAAATGATTTAATAGAAATTCATGCCTGAAACAATGAATAGGTTGCAAAAGTATTTTTTCAAACATTAGCAATAGAGTAATTTAATTCCCTTATAATGTTTACAGACATTTTGAAATTATTAGAATTCATAACATATTCTTTTACATCCTATGTTTGGACTCAGGAGACCAGAGTTACTTTAACCTGAAAGTATTTTTTTCCTCTCTTCCTCCAGAAAACTCCCTTACCTTCTTCTTAACTGTATAAATTCCTGTCATAGCATAGCAAATCACCAAACATTTGTATTTGTATGTTCACACACATGTACACACATGCACACCGACCAAGGTTTAATTCATAGTTATTGCTAAACAGCATTTTCAAGTTTATTCTTTTTCAGTAGAACTTACTTTCTGTAGTCTTATGTTTGACACTCCTTTGCTTGAAGAGATTCCTTCACTTCAAAGGAAGTTACCAACCACAAGTGTATCTCTTTGATTCCTATTTAAGTTGCTCAAATCATTGACTTCTTCCTATTTAAAAATGAATATCAGAATTAATCCAATTTCATGTAATGAAGTCCTTACAGGTGTAAAAATACCTTAATGATTCATGTGAAATAAGGCAAGGTGTTGAAAGATTCCTCAGAGGTTAAGAACATGTATCATTCTCGAGAGGACCAAAGTTCAATTTCCAGCACACACAGGAGGTGGCTCATAGCTCCTGGTAACTCCAATTCTAGTGGGTTCTGACCTACTGACATCAGTGTGCAACCATACAAAAGCATGCACTTAGTATCTACATAACAGGCATGAACTTAATAATTATTGGAATGCTACCCATCACTTGCAATTCCTAGTACCAATCAAAAGAAAGAATTACACAGGGACAAGAAAACAGAAAAACTAGAACTTTCTTATCTCCGTGTCAGCCAAACTAACCCTTCCCATGTTTGTTTATTTACTGTTTATCTCCCAAGGCTACTCATATACATATAATCCCTGGAAATGGTTTAATCATGCAATGACTCCATGTTTATTTTTATGGCGATATCCACCATGTTCTGCATTTGTGACTATTGATGAATATCATGTTTTTTAATCTACTAACTAAAGATAATAAATATATTTATCACAAGAAATGAATGCTGTAAGTTCCTTTAAATTGGTGCTTTGAACTGAATGTAGATGTGTTCAGTAATGAATACTTGCATTCCTTCCCTAAAAGTTTGGTGGTAACTTCACTAAGCACAACAGATCTACTTTAAGAAATGCTTATATGTTGATAATAGAATAAATAAGTATGCTGTAGTGTATTGATCAATGGCATAAACTGAAAGAAAAATAAACTGTAACCACACTGAAAATACAGATAGATTTTTTTGTACAAATTATTTATAGGAAATGGAAAGAAAATTGTTACATAATACAGTTATTTCCATGAAGTTTTGAGATAAGCTAGGCTAATTTTTAAAATTAAAAATAAATATAAATTTACTAGGAGGAATGATAATGTAAAGTATTAAATTCTCTGATTAGATTGGCATTTTATTAAGGTTTATATGTGCCTCTATGTGCATAAAATTCTACTTATTTATATATTTATAGCCATGTAATTTTCTGCATACAAATTGTACTTAATGTATAGTTTAAATACACAAAAAATGCATAACCACAAAGGAGCATATGAAAGTAAACCATGATCACATAAAATAAGACAAATTAACATCATTAATATGAAGGCATATTATGGTGTCTTGCAGTTTCAACAAGAGTCTATTTCCAACCACTGAATTTGCTCTCTAAATAATTTTATAAATGAATCAGTTGAATTTTGTATGAAGTCCTGCAAAGATTCTCATTTTTCCTTGAAATAAAACTATCTATTTTATTTTGCACAGATCAGGTGGAAGTAGGGTTTTGCCTGTAGGCATTTTGTACCTTCATTTTGAGTTTAACACAGAGCTTCAACTTGATCATGCTCTAGCTGTTACATGTCTACAGCATCAGCATATTTTGTTGATCATTGTTGTATCCATCATTGATAAAGTTCAAGAAGTAAGTGATAATTTAAAATCTGGAACATTACAGTAGATTTCACACCAATTTATTTACCTAGAACCTATTCTGTCTTAAGAGTACTTAAACTGATTGTTTTGAACTCTGCTTCAACAGGTGAATTCAATTAACACAGTTTGATAATTTGGTTTGAAAGATGATTGAAACATATTTAGCATAGCAAAAACATTGTCATAAAATCTTAATTTTATATTTAGTCCTAGTAAATCATCATTACACAATATTTTCCTTACTTTATTCAAGCTGCAGATACTAATCTTTCTAGCCCAAACAAGGATTTGACCAATGAGATCCAATAGACCCTAAAGTATTACAGGCTATTGCCCATATTTTGGCACTTGCCAGAACTTGATGTTAAGACCCAATTATTGAAAATATCATGTAATAGATTCACAGAATATGGAGAGAATAAGTTTTTACTTTTTTTTAGTAGCTTCATTCCTACTAAATAGCTTTTATATTACTAGAAGAGTCTAAGCATACTATTGCAGGGGAAATCTTATAACCAATTTCACCTATTGCTTACTCTGTGAACCAAAATAGGAATTGTTTGGAAAGAATTTGTCCATAGATATGATAGTTGCACAAAAGTTATGGGAGTAACTAACAACTTTCTGCTTGTATATAAGGGCCCCTAGATGAAAGGGAGTTCTTTCTTGGCAAGAACCTGTGGCTAGACAGTTCATAGGCCATGGGTGTAGCCTAATTCTGGTATTCCACTAAATGGATATAGTACTTAGGTGACTACTAATAACATATTTTCATATTTATAGATCAGCACATTTCTCAAAAGTCAGCCAAGAAAATTGTCCTTGCAGTGCATGAGAACACAGAGATCTTCAACTGGCCGGTCTGAAAAGAACAAGAGGCATTGGAATGCTTAGTGCTTAAATGAATGTACATATTATACACATGTCCTGAAGGCTTGGAGAAATTGATGGATGTGGTGGCAGAAAGATTACATAAAACTCTATGTTCTTTAGCCAGTTTATTTTTCTTCTTTATGAGTTACAATGTCAACATAGGATCAACATATATTTGAATGGACTTTTTGTTCTTTATTATAAGATACCTACTTTACCTAAAATATTTTTATTTCTATACACACGTTGCATCCAATTATCTCATGTTCTGTTTTTGAAAAGTGCAAGTTTCCTTGTTGGACTGTTAATTGTACTGCCAATAACTATTTTCTTTCTGTCATTGTGTGGATGTTTTGTTTTGTTTTATACTCACAGCATTTGTTTACAAGCCTTCCTACAAAAAAGAAGATATTGCCAAATAGAATCTTTAAAGTACACCATAATTGAATGATCCTACATAAAAGTCTGTTCAAAATATACAAAAGAACTAAATACCATTAATTAAGTTCTATAAATACTACAGGGAAACATAGAGGTACCTTTCCAGCCATTGCTATGGACAGTTATTTTCTGAGAAAGACTCCAGGAACATAGAGAAAAGAATAAATATTGATAAGTAGCACTATAAAAACAACAACAAATAAAGCAAACCAAACATAGTATTTCTTTTGCACAGCATAGAAAACAAGAGAGAAAGTTTTTCAGAATGTTAGGAAATGTTTGTAACTCCTCAAGTGACAATTTTTTATGAGCATTTAAAGTAAAGAGAATGTTTAAAACAAGGAAATTGGTACTGTAAAATAGGATAGCCAGTATGGAAAACAGTAAAGAGGATGCTCAAAACTATAAGCTTAATTTATAAATTGGACAATGTAAGGTTTCTCCTGTTCACACTGCCATGTGAGCTGGTGTTGATATTATGCTAGTCTTGTTCAGGAAACATTACATTTAAGATTTTATTGGTACATGCTCCCTGTCATATCTACACAAAAAGCATAAGAGAGGGAGCACTATCTTCCTCCAATGATGAAAGTGTTCTTATAGTCCAGTATAAATAATCAGCTCTGCACACAAGCACAAATTTGACAAACTTACTAGACTCACTAGCATATATAAATATGTGAAATACACACACAAACAGAGTAATAGAAAGATTTCATAAATTTGGTAGGAGAAAGAGGAGGTGAGAGAAGAGGGCAGAATAGAAGTTGCAGTGTTCATGTGTGGCTTAAAATGTTTTCCTGCTGTGTATCTTGCATGGTTACAAAAATAATAATCAAGCTGCCTAGAGAGGGAGACAACTAAACAGACATAAATAGCTAAAACACCTGTGAAACATCACAAAGTCCAGCATGAGAGAATGTCTGTAAAAGTGCAAAAAGTGCCACTCACATCTGTGGCACCCAACAGCTGTATAATTGGACTTTAGGCCCACTTAACAAGAGGGAAATCATACCTGATACTGAAACCCAGCTTGCTTTCCATAGGTAGTGAGGCAATTATCTTATGAAAGAATCTATTCCTGTCTTTTGTGTAGACCAATGCAATTCCTTATTACATTCTAAATATTATCGTTGTACCCACAGATGAATATAGCTACCATCCTTCATCAAAGACTCTTCTCTTTGCATAAAATAGTGACCATCACATGCATACTTGGGCACAAACACACACACACACACACACACACACACACACACACACACGAAAAAAAAAACAAATAAAATAGATACAGTGCTGTGATCAAAGGATTATAGAGAGATCAGTCCCACTGGCAATATCACAGCTCAATTTATAATACAGAAACATCAAGAAGAGGAGACAAGGAGATCATAAGAGTTAGAATACTAGGAAATCTGCTGTGGATAATCTCTATTAGAAATAGTTGCATAAACAAGACCGGAGCAATGACAATATGAAGAGAAATGTTAATGTGGAGGAGGGAATATTCATTTGAGTACATATTGGCTTACTAAAACATAATTTAATTAAACAAAATTGCAAGTGAATTTCAAGCATTTGCCTTCTGAACAAGTTCAACTTGAAAGAAAGGGTTATAACAGACTTTAATGTTGAATGATTACAATCAAACCATGATGTATCAAAATAAAGAGGAAATAGATGTTTACCTTCCAATGAGTCATTTCACAGTAAAGAATAATGAGTTTTTGCAGCACTTGGAAATATTGTTCTTCTTGAGTTTCTGTAGCTGAAGTTTTCCTGTGTCCTGGCCAGCCAGCAGTCGGGACAAATCTCTCCCACTTGTGTCCTCCAAGTAAACACACAGAGACTTGTATTACTTATAAACTGCATGGCCATGGCATGCTTCTTCTTATCTAGTTATTATATCTTAAAGTAACTCATTTCTATAAATATATACCTTGCCACATTGCTCATGGTTTACTGGTATCTTACATCATGCTTCTCCTCATGGCAGCTTGCCTTGTCTCCTCACCTCAGCCTTCCACCTTCCACAATTCTCCTCTTCCTTATCCCGCCTACACTATCCTTCCTGCCTGACTACTGGCCAATCAGTGTTTTACTTATCAATCAATCATAGCAACATATATTTACAGCATACAGGACATCCCACAGCAAGTTTCACACCTAATTCAGTTAAGGGATTTATCTCCCAGTGTCTGTCAGTATCTACAGAGTTACTTTTATTTCAAAGCTATTGTACAAGTAGTTTAGGGAGTCATCAAAACAGAGGAGCTGGTGGACAGAGGGACAAGGACAAGAAGTTATTTGCTTATTTTGAATTGTGTTCATGGTGTCATTTGCGCTTTAGTGTAGTTGTTTAGTCCTAAAATATCATTCTGGGTCTTAGGGTGTGAGGCAGTAGTACAGAATTGTTCAGCTTGCAGGAATCTCTGTTTGAAATCTCATCACTACAAAACTGAAAATAATAGTATTTATTTAAATAGTAGAATTTTGTACTCCTTTTAAAGCACATGAATTTTTTGATAGTAAGAACAAGGTTAAATGTAATTGCATTTAATGAAAATGTGCTGTACTGTTTAAACCATCTTAACCATTTTGTGGCATAGTATCCAGAAATAGAATCTCTGACAAGAATGCAGATTGTTATTTAAAGTCTATAAAATGAGTTATGCATTAATCTTTTGAAAAATTATTGTAATATAATTTTTATTTATGATTCTTTCTATGGGGAGGGAAATTTCCTGATCTGCATTTACCAGTGTAGAAAATTGTATTAATACAATTAAATCATCTATATTCGCTACAAAAGGCATTTTTCAGTGCTTTAAACAACATGATTCATTTTAGCTACTATTGTTTTCTCTATTTATGTTGAGCCCAAATACATTCTCTATATTACATATATTCTCTTATGTATTCAAAATGTCCTATTAGGTTTGGCATAAGTTACTGAGTAGAAATATATTAGCTATTTAATTGTATATAAATTGTTTTTCCCCTACAATTCTAAACAGCAAATGAAAGTAATGCATTTTTGTTATTGTGAAATTTTGTGCCGCTTACTCCACAGCTAAATTAACTTTGCACAAGGATTTATATTAATAACTGAAAATTGATTTGTGAGCTGTAATTATAGCTCATAGTAAGCAATTTTTCTAGTTTTTACAAGGCCCTAGATTTAATCCCCCAAATTGCCAAAATATATCTTGTATGTGTTATTTTATGCCTGAGTTTAACATGTGTGATATAGTAAAGTTTATATATAGTTGCCTTATCCAAATATGAAAGAATACTGCTGATAATGGTCCTTTTCTAAGAAGTATTTAATTGTCTACATTTGACAATTTATCTTATACTTCTTTTAAAATAATGTGTACAGCACACATGTACATGTATCCACACACAGCTGAATGCACAAAAATATTAATTTTCAATGAAAAAAATAAAAGAATTCTACTGCTTCAGTTTCACACTGGGCACTGTTGAAGATGTTTTCAAAACTAAGATACCCTAATTCTCAAATTCTTAAATTCTTATGTCATGTGAAGAACTAAATCCTGGTTTTTACATATTGTGACATCGAGCATTACATTTACATTTCTAAGATTAAAAAAAATAATAGTAAAAGCCAAGAATTTTAAGTAAACTTCTAAAGCCACAGGAAACAGAATTTTAGCAAATCATATTCAAACATGACTGCTTTCAATCTGTGTACATTTCAATTTAATTTGCTGAGGTCTGGAAGAATGGTGTCCTGTTGTATGACATAATTTAAGGCATTTGGTTGAGTCATCAAACTTGGATTTAAAAATATAAGGAGACATCAGCAAACATAAGGCTAAATGATACCTTTTTACAGAACAATTTATATAAAAAGTTACAGAGATTCTGTAAAGTTGTGTGCATTCTCAAATCATAGCACAGTATTTAATTCTCTGTCTTTGAATATAAATTTCCATTTTTTCATTAAAACAGAATAGCAACTCTGTTTGTAACATTGCATAGAGCTCTAGCTAATATTTTCACTCCTATATGTGTGCATGCAACCCCCTCTGCACACACACACACACACACACACACACACACACACCCTCACTTATATAGCTATTCTAGAATCAATGTTGCCACAAGAGAAATTATATAACCAAATGTAGCAAGTTGTTTCTTCCATGAGGTGTATGTTCATAATGCTTCTGAGATCTTATTAGATTTTACAGAATATTTCTTCTGAGATCCATTTTGTCCCACAGTCTCCCCATCTGAATGAAGTCATTGAGTCTCTTCTGAACTTATCTATACTAACATTGTTTTAATTTATCCTCTTGAGCAAAAAAAAAAAAAAAAAATCTCTGGGTGCTTGTCTGGGTTAGTGGTTAATTGCTCCAAGTCTTCCTGTATTGATTTCTATACTCACTTATTTTTCTATTCTGGTAAAACAGTCAAACTTTCAGCTTGAGTTTAGCAAAAATGGAAAAAAAAGACATGAAAATTAAAGAATAGTTTTCTAAACCCTCTCTTTCCACTGGAGGCCAAAAGTTAATTAATTACTATGGTAGAATTTGTAGAATGTACACAGTTCAACTTTAAGGATGGCATTACAGAAATTGTCTACAGTTAAGTCGCATCCAAACCCAATAGAGCATCATTGATATTCTACCTGCCTGTCTCAGGAAGTGATGATTTTCTAGCAAGATGCAGACTTCAATATCATACACTTCTTTGCTGTGGGATGGTCTGTATGTCAAGTGTGTTGCTGATTGGTCAGTAAATAAATCACTGATTGGCCATTGGCTAGGCAGGAAGTATAGGCGGGACAAGGAAAAGAATTCTGGGAAGTGGAAGGCTGAGAGAGAGACACTGCCAGCCGCCATCAGGACAAGGAAGATGTAAGGTACCAGTAAGCCATGAGCCATGTGGCAAAGTAAAGATTAATAGAAATGGGCTAAATATAAGAGTAAGAGCTAGACAATAACAGGCCTGAGCTAATGGCCAAGCAGTTTAAATAATGTAAGAGTCTGTGTGTTTATTTTATAAGTGGGCTCTGGGACTGGCGGGACTAGGTGGCGGGAGCTGGAGAGAAATTCTCCAGCTACAAATGGCGCCCAACGTGGGGCAAGAGTTTCCACCTAAAAACTTAGAAAAAAGATTCTAAAACGGAGCTAAAAACAGCTTCCTAATTGTCTCTCTCAAATAAGCGGCAGCTGCCGGTTTGAGCTACTGGCGGGTTCCTAGCGTGCGCTCTTGACCTGCAGTATGGTGGGAATGAGGCCTCTGCAAGTAGCACATTAAACTGTGTGGTGAATTTAGCCTTTGCTAGTACAAAACAAAAAAAGAGGTTTCTGGGCTACACGCTACTTTGGTAAAAGTGTAGACCCACTATTTCTGAGAGTTATGGCTCCCAGAGCTGGCGGAAAGCGGCCCGCCGCCATGTTGGGAAGCTGAAATGGGCAGAGCCAGCAGCCACTGCGCCCTTTCAGGCTTAGAAGGCTGCAATTTAAAGCAATAGGCTCAAGCTAATATAAAAAAATAAGCCACGTAAAGATGGCTACCACACAGAGAATCTGGATTATGTTCTCTTTGATACTCGTAACTGCAGAAAAACATTTGATTGTAAAAGCTGTTGAGTTATGCCAAAATGTATATTTTAAAGGTACCTTGACTTCAAAATTTGGATATAAGGATATGTTGCTTTGGAAAAGAGTCTCTGCTCTTGTTTCCACAGAAAGCCAGAGACTATGGATTTGTTCCAGATTAAGATACATCAGGTTTGACCAGCCAAGACCCCCTGAAAGGTCTCCAATGACACCATGACCCAGATGACTCAACATCCAGAATGGTTCCAAGGCAACTGGCTCAGACGATACAGCCTCATGGACTACTCCATGATCCTAAAATTTTCTTCGTGTCCCCATAAGATACAGCGCCCCCCTCCAGCAGGAAGTAGTAAGAGAAGCTACGCCCAAATTCCCAAATATACCAAGCTGGCTTTAGAGATGGAATTGGCTCACTCCCCCTCTAAACCCAGACATATTGCTCAAAAAAAAAAAATGGTTAAGAGATTCTTATGTCCCAAATCAGAAGAGCCCTCTGATGTGGGACAGACAAAAACCAATATTTTTATTTAAAACAGGTTGATTATAAATACAATCTCTTTCTAAAGAAAAAAAGGGGATAGTTTAGATATGATAGGATGAAAGGGTAGATTAATGAACCTACTTTTAAAGAGTAACAACTTGTTTAAAATGTTTTACATCGCTATAGATTTTAGTTTATTGATACAAGTTTAAACTTAATTTTGTTATACTGTATATATATTTCTATTCTTGTTTGAGGTATTATGTTTATGTAACTCATTTAAAATTATAATGGATAATTAAAAAATAGATTAATAATTAGTCATTTATGATAATCATATTTGTAGCCATGTTAGTTAAGTCTTTTAGGTATACATAGTTATATTTCAGATAGATAGGTAGTCTTCAAACACTTCAAAGACCTACAGAATATGGCATTTAAAATGTTTTAAAAATTTAGACTTTCTGGACAATGAGACATGTCTGCTCCTGACAGCACCGATTTACTTCAGAGAGGAGGATGGGCATCGAAGACACTCCATACGGAGTTTATCTTCACCTTGACAAAAATAGCCATTTGGGCAAGAAACTGTTCTTGCCTGGACTGTCTGATCAACTGGACATGCAGGACCCATACAAAGGTGACCACTGAACTTTGCTTGACAAAATGGTCCTTCAGGTTCCTGCTTTGCAGAGAAAACTGCCAGACATTCTACAGGACACAGAGAAAAGTGAATAAGAGACTCTAGGCCTGTGGGCTGAAGACAGATGCCCCAACTTTACAAGAGAACTTTGAATGACTGTCCAGGCTGCCAGCTGTCTCTGTCTACCCTACAAGACTCCTAAAAGTTGCTTATATCCTTCTCCATTTCTCAGGTAGTAGTATATCCTTCTGAGGTCTTTGATGTGGTTAAAGACTAGATACTTACAATCTTCCTTAGTTATAATAAAAGATAAGTTAGATATAAAACCTTAAACTCACAAATATAAGATAGATAGGATCTCTTCTTTAATATTGTATCTGTAATTCTTGCTTGATAATTGTTTTGTTATATGTAATTTTACTATGTTAAAGTTAAAACCTTCCTTTTTAAGAAAAGAAAAGGGGAAGTGCTGTGGGATGGTCTGTATGTCAAGTGTGTTGCTGATTGGTCAGTAAATAAATCACTGATTGGCCATTGGCTAGGCAGGAAGTATAGGCGGGACAAGGAAAAGAATTCTGGGAAGTGGAAGGCTGAGAGAGAGACACTGCCAGCCGCCATCAGGACAAGGAAGATGTAAGGTACCAGTAAGCCATGAGCCATGTGGCAAAGTAAAGATTAATAGAAATGGGCTAAATATAAGAGTAAGAGCTAGACAATAACAGGCCTGAGCTAATGGCCAAGCAGTTTAAATAATGTAAGAGTCTGTGTGTTTATTTTATAAGTGTGCTCTGGGACTGGCGGGACTCGGTGGCGGGAGCTGGAGAGAAATTCTCCAGCTACACTTCTTCTTCATGGGTTTCGCATAAATATTTTTGTATTTTCCTAAAATATAATTAAAATAAGTAAAAAGAATATATTTCGCCAGGCAGTGGTAGCACATGCCTTTAATGCCAGCACTCAGGGCCATAGGCAGGTGGATCTCTGTGATTTCAAGGCCAGCATGGGCTGCAGGGTGAGTTCCAGGAAAGGCACAAAACTACACAGAGAAACCCTGTCTCGAAAAAACAAACAAACAATCAAACAAAAAACAAAACAAAACAAAACAATAAACAAAAACAAAAAGAATGTATTTCACTATTAGTAACTTACATTTATATCTACTGATATATATATATATATACATATTTCATTTTCAGATTTTGATATATCTGATATTTTGATGTAAATAATAAAATATAGTATATATATATAATATTTTCATTTTCAGATTTTGATTATATATAACCCAGTTAAAATCACGTTAACAAAAGGGACTGTAAAAGAAAGCAACAAATCATTGTATTTAGTACATAAATCTTTGATTTTTGACAAAAAAAATGACCAAATGATAATTTTCAATTTGGAAGTTTGTCAATGGAAAACAGTTTCTTAAATTTCTAAATTTCTCCATGAACTGTTTTAATAATTTGCTAAATATAATGGAACAGGAACAGTGCAAGTTTAACAGTCACTAATTACAGCTACATAGAATTTAATTATATTAGCTGGAGCAATGACTGCCAGTCAGTTTCATAAAGAACTACCAACACTGAAATGGACTTGTCTTTTAATCACTGAAAGTCAGGATCATCCCTCTGCTGTACGAAAATCAGCTATCATTGTATTTGATAAATTTCAGAGAAATGAGTGCTGAGTAAACTGTTATGTAACTTTTTCACAAATATAAATGTAAATTACATTTAATGTAAAGCCTGACATGCAAAATTATTATTGATTAAATTTGTACATAGTACACAAATTGGCTTGTTATTCACAGCTGTTCACTACTTTTTTAACCCCATTGATGTTCTACTCCAAGACATAGAACTAAAATTGGGTAAAAGCTTAATATCTATAGTGTTCTATTCTGCTATTGAATCTCTGGGATGAAGTTACTGAGATTGTAAAAAATAGTTTTTACTGTATTAAGTTTTACAACTTAATATCTATAATGTTCTATTCTGCTGTTGAATCTCTGGGATGAAATTACTGAGATTGTAAAGTAGTTTTTAGTACTAAGTTTATACAATTTAAGTATAATTACTAAGCTCTGGTTCCCAAATGGTGTGCTCATAAACAGCACAGACTATATTTCTGAGTACTGAATGAAACTTTCTTTCTTGTACTTCTGAAGTTCCATAGAATGTCATCTTATTATTTTGTATAAGAAACACTGAATTAATCAATCACATGGGCTTTCAATCTTTGAACTTATCTGTGACAGGCAGATAATATAAACAGAACACAGCAGGATAAAAGAAGAAAAAGACATAAATTAGCCAATGGTAAAGAATCAAGTATCTAATTGTAGGAGATACTGGAGTCTCTTTGCTCACAGGCATGTATTAGAGGAATCCAGAATGTTAAACACATAAATCCACAATCCCAGCCCTGTAGGGGCTGGAAAAGTTAGATTATAAATTTGGTCATCCAGAACAGCACAGTAAAATTTTGTGTCAAAATACCAAAGATACAGAAATAAAGATAAAAAGAAATATTTTCTCCACATTGTTTTATGTATAAAAGGTACAATAAAATTGAAATAATTTCATAGTCAATTAAAAAGAAAAACCTCCTATATGACAGTGCATATAGATTAAAAATGAACAGTTCTATGTTTTACACACACATTGTTAAATGTATTTACTCAGTTTCTGAATAAAAGACAGTAGAAGTACAGTCATCATATTTTATAAAGAAATTCTCAAACTATTTAGGTATCAACTTAATTTCAAAGACAGGAGCTCAATCAGATCTTACGATCTGCAACTGTCTTATTGTTATAAATGGCATACCAGTTCAGTGGCACAGAAAATTCAATGAGCAGAATTTCTGAACACTGCCATTTGTCTCTGCCCTGAATAGTTGGGTAGAGGGTGAAAATTCTGTCATGGAGCATGGCCTTTCCAGATATTCTGTTTTTTAAAGATTTATTGATGTGTTTTCTAACTATGGGTGTTTTGTCTGGGTATTTGTCTCTACACTATGTGCTTGCAATACCCTCATTGAAAAGAAGAGGATTTTAAATGCTCTAGAACCAGAGTCACAGATGGTGCTGAGCAGCCACAAAGCTTGGTCCTTTGCAAGAGCAGCAAATACTCTTAACCATTGAATAATCATTTCAGCCAGTTTGGAGTTATTTCTTAAAGCATAATTCACCTTGGATCTAATAATACTTTATTAGCTGAATTATAATTAAGATGAGTCAGGTTTAATTTTCTGTTAATTTAAAGGAAAATATTTTATGTTTATATAAATGTATATGTATCCAACTAAAATATGTGTAATGCATGTGTATGTGTATGTGTATGTGTATGTGAATGTGTGTACAGATGCACACTGTGGTGGTTTGAAAGAAAATGGCCCCAAAAGGGAGTGGCACTAATGGAAGGTGTGGCCTTGTTGGAGATAGTGTGTCACTGTAGGGGCAGGCTTTGAAGTCTCCCATGTTCGAGATGCTTCCCAGAGTCTCAATTCAATTCCTGTTTCCTGCCAATCAAGATGTAGGACTCTCAGCTCAAGCCCCATATCTGTCTGAATGCTGCCATGGGTCACCTTAATGATAATAGACTAAACCTCTGAAACTTTAAGCAATCCCACTAAATGTCTTCCTTTACAAGAGATGCCATGGTCATGATATCTCTTCACAACAATAGAAATCCTAATTAAAACAGAGTTGTTAACAGGGATTGGCATATTGCTGTGATAGGCTTGAACATATTTTTCTTTGGACAAATTTGGACTTGGGCACTTTGATTTATAAAAGTAGTGGAATGTTTTAAGCACCGTTTAATGTGCCATATTAGTAGAAGCATGTAAGTCAATGGTGCTGAGGATGATTTGAACTGTGAGGAGCAGGATCAATAGGTTTCAGAGGAAAAGAATTTTAATATGTTGCCTATAGATAGTTCTTGTAATATTTTTTGTGAAGAAAATGGCTTCTTTTTGCTTTGTCCAAAGAGTCTGCCTGAGGCTATAGTGAAGATACTCAGATTAAATCCACTGGCAAAGAACATCAAAATAGCCTAGCATAGACACTGCCTTATGATTACCAGTGTTCATTCTTAGAAAGACTTGCAATGGAAAGGAGCAAGCTGAGCAAGGAAAAATACAAGATGTAGAACAATTTGAGGAGAAAAAGAGCACCAGGAAGTGGAATGGATTTAAATTCTATGTTCTAGGAGATAAACAGATTATGAAATGGAATAAAGGGAGTGGTGACCTCAGGATAAGCAAAGTTTCCAATTTGTGAAAAAGAATTAAAGAAAAGCTTGCAGCATGGTATGGAGATGCATGCCTTAAATTCTAGCACTCAGAAGGAAGAGGCAGGTATATCTTTGAGTTCCAGTCCAGCCTTTTCTTTTTTTTTTTTTTCTTTTTTTTTTTCTTTTTCTCTTTTTGGTTTTTCGAGACAGGGTTTCTCTGTGTAGCTTTACGTCTTTCCTGGAACTCGTTTTGGAGACCAGGCAGGTCCTCAAACTCACAGAGATCCGCCTGGCTCTGCCTCCTGAGTGCTGGGATTAAAGGTGTGCGCCACCAAAAACGGCGAGTCCAGCCTTTTCTACAGAATAAGTTCAAGAAGAGCTGAGCTTCAGCAGTGAATGTAACCATTGAAAACAGAAAGCTGGGGAAGATGTAATTGAATGAGGGGGCAGTGTTCCAGGCCCAGCAAGCAGGAGAACTTGGCAGCTTTGACCAGGTGGTTTTGGAGTAAAGGGTAGATGAAAGGAGCAATAGAATTTTCCTCTTCAACTGAGGAAAGCTACTGAAGCCAGGAATGTGTCAGGGGGTGTTAATGAATGGAGGCCTAGAGAGGCAATTGCATTAACCTGTGAATTTGAAGTTTGAATTCACTTAGAGGATCCAAGATGCTGGAGATGACAGAGCCATGTGATACCTGCTAAGGAAACCTGCTAACAGGGAGTGGAAAGAGGCCAAAAGAGAGAAGTATGCTGCAGTCAACAAAAATGAAATGAGTTCAAGATCTGAAGAGCATTTAGACATCACTCATGGAAGAAGCAGAGTTTACAGTTTCCCCTCTGGTTTTTGGCCTTGCTTTGGTCCAGTGTTTTCTCATTGTGCTCCCTTCCCTGTATTTTAGAATTTAATGTACATCTTGTGCCATTATATGATGGAAGTATGTGTTCTGATTTTTGGTTTTGATTTTATAGGGCATTAGGACATTGCATGAATCTCAAAAGAGACTTTGAACTTTTGACTTCTGAAAAAGTTTGAGACTATTAGAGACTATGAAGACTTTTGAAACTGGACTGAGTGGTTCTTGTTGGTGGTGGTGGTGTTTTTTTTGTTTTTTTTTTTGCATTATGATATGGCTACAAGCCTTTTGGCAGCCAGGGAGTAGAATGTCGTGGTTTGAAAGAAAATGATCCCCAAAGGTAGTGGCACTAATGAGAGGTGTGGCCTTATTGGAGGAAGTGTGTCACTTTGGTGACAGATGTTGAGGTCTCCTGGCTCAAAATTCCTCCCATTGTCTCAGTTCACTTCCTGTTGTCTACTGATCAAGATGCAGAACTCTCAGGTTCAGTACCATGTCTGCCTGCATGCCACCATGTCACATATGATGATAATGGACTAAACCTCTAAAACTGTAAGCCACCCCATTAGATGTCTTCCTTTATAACAGTTGTCATGGACATGGTATCTCTTCAAAGCAATAGAAACCTTAAGACACACACCAAATTATGATAAAAACATAACACATTGAAGTTTTCATCATGTAGAAATGTAATTTAGCAAAACTATATATTGGTGTTACAGTTTTATTCACTCTTGAAAAAAGTCACAAAATTGGTTTGTAGTAGTCAAATTGATCTTGATGACTGTAAAATTTTAAGGTGAATATTAAAATATATTGGTTTGTGTCTGTGCTCAGAGAACAATGAGCTTCCTTGATGATATATAAAAATTTTAAAAAAGAATGAAAGTCAAACCCTGGTTATTTATAATAATGAATTGTATTTGAAACCCAATATAATTTTTCCAATATATAATTTACTTTTTTATTTTATGTGCTTTAAAAACTGAATATAATTAACACTTACCTAATTTTTGAGGAAGTGATAAAAATGCTTGCTTTTGAGTATGATCTACATGAGAAATTAGATTCTATCTCAAAGGTTAATTTAATAAATTTTATGTCATTTTAATAGTTATGTTCCATTTATATGCAAATAAAAGCACAACTTATGTTATTTGCACATATTTAATTATTTTATCATGTGAAATTTAAAAGTGTTTATCTTATGAAATTTTATCAAATAAACATTCTAAATATAATGACAACCCAGTTAAACCATATTTATAAATGCAGAATTTGAAAAATATTTAAATTGGATTAAAAAGTGCTTACTATATACTACAAGGACATGAGTTCAGATACAAGGACATGTTCAAAAGTTGGTTTTGGAGTTATACACCTATAAACCCAGTAATGTGTGGAGACTGGAGTATCTCAGAGGCTTGGTAGCAAGCCACTTTAGCCAAAATGACAAATTAAATATTCAGTGAAAGACCTTATGTCAGAATGTAAGGTCAGAGATTGAGGAAAACAGACCTGCCACAGACATCTGATTTCTACAGTTGTATATACTAGAAATCATGTCTACAAATGCACACACACACACACATGAACACAGACAGAACCTCTCACACAATATATGTGTGTATGTTCCTATATAGATATATGTATATATGTATATGTATATATACTTTTACAACATGCATACACTCTCACATAAACATTCATACATAGAATCATATTTATTTTCCCTGATAAAGGTAGACAACAACAAACCCACTAAAAGTGAATGTTTGCTTTTTAATAATTTGTAATATCTTTCCTCTGAAAAAAATTGATAAAGAATTTCACTCAAGTTGAAGAGCTCATGGTCAGTCATGTTAAGACATGTTCACTTATTTTTTCAATCATTTAAAACATATGGAAAATTATATTTGGTTTTATTAGTATTATTAGGTAGTAGAATTATTGATGAGGGTCAGGGACAGAAAACATGGTTAAACAGTTTAGAGTAGGGGCCTGAAAAACAAGCCATTCTATTTTTGACTCATGATAACAAGTCTGACTTTATCTGAATCCAGATGTCATTGTTTCTATCAGCATTCTTGTTTTGGTTGGAGACCAGAGATACCAAAGCTGATAGGTACTCTAGTTCATCTAATTCATGATCTGCTCTCTTGTTTCCTTGCTGTTTATATGTTTTATCTTCCTACTCTTTTTTCCTAAGAGCTTTAAATGACATATGCTTGGAAGCTATGAGTGACCAGATACTACATGATTGCTAATGCATGTGTCCAAAACTCAAAGCTAGACAGAGTCATATAGACATCTCATGGGATCTGTAAAGCTGACTGCATGCTGCAATCATGTAATGTTTTATTCCTAATTGGGACCCTCAGTGGCTACCTTTCTTTGGGAACTTCCCATCTTGTACATGAGTTGAGTCCTTTTATTTGTGATAAATGAAAACTGTTAATAAAACTTCATTCTGAAAATCAAGTTTTGTTTTGTTTTGTTTTGTTTTCTGTGAATTCCAGTCTTCAAGTAAGTGGCACAAAGTACCAGGAAGCCTTGGTGGATTTGTGGCTGTTGATGTTATGGCCTCATAACCTCCAGAGTTATTGCTCACATGAAGTAATAAAGTGATATATTCAAGAATTCCTCATTTCACCCTATATTGATAATGTGTAATTTTTTATTTCTCAATACATATTTCAATTATAAATAAGAAATTGATAAACTATTTACATCTGTGGTGTTGACATTTCTAAGAAACTTAACAGAATGCTGGACTACATTTGGAATTATACTAACACTTCTAGTTGATATGGGTTACCAAACAGAGAGGGTGACACAGATCAATACTGCCTTAAAATAACAATAACAGGAATAGTAATATTAATATATATTTTAAAGAAAAATAAAAATGTTAAATGTTATTAAATACATAACCAGGATGAAAATTTCTAGATGTGTGCAAGCAAAATTCAAAATAATTTGGCAAGAAAGATTTTACAACATAGTAGTCTGTGAGTATGAGCATCAAAGTGGGACTTTAATGATCAACTTTAATGTCGATCTAGCAAAAATTCAGTTTCATCGGGCAAAAAATATCCTCTCCTTTCAGCATGGGAATTGGATGCAGATGTACACTATGTATGTGTTGGGAGCTCTTAGCAAACACACTCAGATAAATAGTAAATCCAAGCCCTTTAAAATGTGGAGACATTTCTACAGGCAAACCCCAAAAGAGACGTGTTTGCTTCCACAGGAAGCAATCCCACTGAAAATTAGCTCTCACAAGTTTCCTAAAAATATAAATAGTACGACAAAGTGTCAGCGCAACAGCAGGATGAACCATTTAAAGTGCAGTAACTGGCAAAGAAATGCAGCCTCCTGAAAGATTGAAATGTAATTATGCTTTAAATGTTGACGGGGAATTCCAATACTAGCCAGGACAGTGTTCTGAATTATACTAGTGTTTTTCTGAAGATAACTACAAAAGGTGCAGGTGTGGTGTTTATGTGTATCCATGGGCATTCACATGTGAGCATCTGTGAAGTATCTTTGGAAAATTGAGACATTAAGATAGCCGGTCTCCAAGGGAATAGAAGCAAATATTTGAGGGCTCTGGGAAAGAAAAAGTGGAGTCCCGGGGGGAAAGAAAGGAGAAGAAATACTGGAGTGCAAACACAGTGGGTAGCATTGGACTCTGGGAAAGGGAGTCAAGGCAAAGTGGAATCAAGGGAACATTATAGAAGTAAGCAGAAATGTGTGAATTTTATTATCAAGAAGTTTTTGCTATATATAAAAGAATTCATCCAAAGGATGTAGCTTAAAAATGAATAAATAAATAAAATACACTTGAGTCTTAAGCTTCTATGAAACTAAAGATAGAAGTGATGTTTGAATACTTAAGATGTGAGCAAAGATGAAAATAAAATTTAATCTGAATTCAAAATCTTTCACACTCATAATATCAGATAAAGAAAATATGAGAACAAGAAAGGAGCTATTTATAACAGGCCAATAACTGCAGGCATTCCTGGTTTTCATATACTTCCTTTTATACTACCCTTATTGATTATTGATAGAGGTTCTTTGCCAATCCTAAGCAAAAACAAGTAGTAGGTGGCAGTTTTCATCACCCTTAGCACATGACCACTTTAGTGTAGGTTTTTTTAATTTCCTTTTCTCTATTAGATATGTACATTCTTTGCATTATGTTCTTCTCTTCCATTACTACAGTATCAGTTTTTTGTTTTTTGTTTTTTTTGTTTGTTTGTTTGTTTTTGTTTGTTTGTTTTTGTTTTTCGAGACAGGGTTTCTCTGTGTAGCTTTGCACCTTTCCTGGAACTCACTTTGTAGACCAGGCTGGCCTCGAACTCATAGAGAACCGCCTGGCTCTGCCTCCCGAGTGCTGGGATTGAAGGCGTGCGCCACCACCGCCTGGCTACAGTATCAGTTTTACTGATCTATCTACAGATTTTAATTTCAGTTTGGTAACTTAAATATTTTGATCCCACAATGATATGTGCTCATCTTAGATGAGTTTATTCTAAATTCTGCTTTTAATGTTTCCACTTCTTCTCCTTGAAAGCAACGCCATTGAAAGGATGACGAGAATGCCCACTAGTAATCCCAGTGTAGACCGGAAGTGCTTGAGTGCAAAAAATTGGAGAGTTCTCATTTAAAACAAATAAACAAACAAAAAACTAGAAGTGACTAAGCTTAGTGAGGAAGGTATAAAAGGCCAAATTGACTAAAATTCGGCACATTTGTCTTGGCTCACCAGATACAAATGCAAAAAAAAAGAAAAGATGTTTAAAGGAATCAAGTGCTCCTCCAATAAAAAGAAGAATGTATGCAGCAGCGTTTTTTTCTGGTACAAAGAATCTTTCAGTGCTTATTAAAGAACAGCAGTTAAAGTAACCACAGGACACCCTTAGTGCCAAAGGCTAACCCCAAGCAAACCCTCAATACCCTTTGAATTCTCTGAACGCTAAGAGATGTTAAAGGAAACAGAAGTCTGAAGGTACATACATTTGTTCACAAAGTCTGGGGAAAAAGTCATTCCCATGATATAAAAGTGCAAAGAAAAGTAGTGTTGTTATAGACACGGTATCAGATGACCCAGATACAGTTGTAATCACTAGTCAAGATGATTGCTAGCCCAAACAGTAGACTTTTAATACATGTAAAATTGCTACATAGTGTACTATATACAATTCAGGGGTTTCACAGAAGGTAATGTCTGGTCTCAGTCTTCACAGGGAAAGCAGACTTTCTTGTTAGAGTTGAATGAATTTTTATTTTGCTTTAAATTGATACTGATGCTTATTTACTGTTCTGATCATTCTGTGCTAAGTATACCAATTAGTAGCCATGTGTATTCTCAAATGTAACCACAAAGTCTGCACAACTGCATCACTGCACATTGCTTACTGAATATTCTTGGCCTACTATCTACATTCACTGTCTAGAAAAAAGTTGGTGTTTTTAAGGTACTATTTTAAAATGGCAGTATGCTTGGGGACCAAAGAACAGTAATATAGATTTAAATGAGATGTGTACTAGGGTCATAATTCCTGTCATAATACTCATTTTGTAGCTTATAATTTTATGAAGGCATTAGTTAATGTACTTTTTAAATAAATATTGATTTTTGATAGGTCTTAATCTTTTGATATACTTTAGCAGTATAAATTCAAAATCTTACAGAAACAATCCCTCATTATATATCCCACTAAGGCAATTCAATGTATGGTATGCAGACACACATCTAAATATCATGATAAATATTTTAGATAAAGCTGATTCTAATCATGGGGATGATCTGGGGATATCAGTATACAGTACAGGATGCGATGGCAGAGATGCTGAAAAGAGAAATAGGCTCAGACTCAGAGCATGAAAATACTACTGAATTAATGCAAATTTTTACAATTGAGTTTGTAAGGTATTGTATTTTATTGATCAGAAAATAAGTCCCTTCCCTGAGATAAAATGCCCTCCTGGTTTAACATGATATGCATATTGTTACATGACAAAAGAGGACTCAAAGGTTTTCATAAATAAGATGCTAACACAGTGGCTGGCTTTCAGAGTAAGAAACAAGTTCTGAGAATAAATTCAATGAGGGAGCATCCTGTGAATAGAGAAATGTTTGAAAGAAGAACCAATCAAGGCAGAAAATGTCACCGCTTTTTTTATGTCTGGAAATTGGGAGTAACTCCACTTTTCAGCAACCAATTCTCTGATTAGTCTCTTATCCTTATCTCACATGAGACTGTCATTGAAAAGATCAGCATTCACTAATGGGTGCCGAATGTGATCAGCCTTTGTAATGAAGTAGCATTTTTAAATTATGACCTTTAAATTGTTGATAGTCTATGATGTGTTGAAATATAAGTGTTGTATATGCAGAGAACAATTTAAGATATAATATGATGACTTATTTCAATATTTTTTGTTGAGTTTCAATGGATTGAAGTGGAGCCTCTTGTATATCAGAAGCATGGCCATTATTCAGGTGATAAGTCAAAATAGAAAACTCAGTGCCCTAAGAATCCATAATTTATAGTAATCTATAAATTACTAATAGACATTGTAAAATTGGGTTTCTAATATTAAGCTAGAAAAATTAGAAAACATAATTCAGTATAAGCATCAGAAATACTTGAGCAATGTCACAGAAATATATCAAAATACAAATTATCCTCAGGGATATTTTTATGAAATATCTTAGCTTATGGTATCATGTTCCTTGAAAACTGTCTTTACAGCTTATTTAAATTAGACAAAGTAGCATTTCACTTATAAAAATCTGTGCAAAGAGCCAGACAGTGGTTGTGCACGCCTTTAATCTAAGCACTAAGGAGGCAGAGCCAGGTGGATCTCTGTGAATTCGAGGCCAGTCTGGTCTACAGTGGGTTCCAGGACAGGCACAAAAACTACACAGAGAAACCCTGTCTCAAAAAAAAAATCTGTACAAAGACAAACTAGAAATGATTAGAGATATGAATTCATCTGTAAGAAAATCATCATCATATAATATATGTATTCAAAAATTATCAAATGGCTAAAATTAGATGAATACATAGAGATGACAAGTTATATATACAAATAAGATGAAAACATTTTAAAATATTGAGTTGACTTTTCAAGCAGGAAATATTTTTGTACATTGTGTTTAATGTCTGTTTATATACTAGATTTGCTTATTAGAAACTATTGACACATTTGGAAGTGTGGTGATAATTCCATTTTCCTCTAAAAGCAAAGGGATACCCAATGAAAGAGTTCTGATATGAGTTACATTTGGTTACAGCCCAACTAATACTTTCAATATAGACACATATTCTTCATATTATATCAAAGAATTAATGCAAGGTCCATAAAAAACTTGAAAGACACTGATTTTTCTTAAATTCAGTACCAACTGGTCTATTTTCCTTTTTAAACTTTGGAGACTATGTACTCAATATTTATTTAATAAAGTCAAATGGATATTTACTGTTTTTTCTTTCTTGGCAAGATGAAGTTTATTATTTGATAGCTATTGTAAAGGGCTAATAATTAAAATATATTGTTCTTATGTACATATTATTGTGAACTGATAAGTACATATAAGCAAATTAATCTGTCCAACAGAATACATAGTCAGAGTGTCATGTTTATTTGTATGGAGAAGAACATTTAAATTTAGACTCTATATTTCTCATGATGTTCACTAGTTCTCTAAATAAAGCTATGCCTTTTAAACTATCCTTCCCAACTGCCTTCCATCTGCACTGGTGACCACTATTCTACTGAGTTCTTATGTGCGTTATTTATTTTTGTAAGATTCATATATAAGTAAAATTACTTAGATATTTTTTTTCCTTTCTGTGCCTGGCCACATTTTCAAAGAACAACATTCTTTTGTTTCATTGTGGTTTTTCATATATTACATGATTTCCCCTAAGAGGCTGTATAATATCCAATTATTACATATATGAGGTATTTTTATATATCACATCTATCAATACTCTATTGTGTATCTATGATCTGTCTATTAAAATACATCTGTTTTTCTGTTTCTGGACATGTAAACTTTCATCCTTCTTTTAGAAATAATATTAAATGAACATCAAAGTCAAAATATATTTATATGGGTGAGGCATTCTTAACATGGATTCGTAGGTAGCAGAAGAACCACTGAGTTACATAGTAATTTTATTTTTTCCCATGTTCTTGATCATACATTGATATTTGTTTCCCACATAAATAATCATCCCCATGGCCAAAAAATGAAATTTAAAAATAAATATATATGAAGAACCAAAAAAACCTTGTGGATTCCTGGGAACTTCCCTAGTATCTGTTTTCTCCCTATCCCCATGATATCTCCCCCTATCATGGTATCTCTTTCATTGCTCTCCCACTCCACCCCTTTTCTAGCTTGACCATCCCATCCCCTTATGTTCTCTTCCTCCATCCCCTTCCCTCCATTGCCCAATTCTCTTCTCCAGTTTACTCATGGAGATCACATCTATTTCTCCTTCCCAGGGCGATTTATGCATCCCTTTTTGGGTCTCCCCTGTAAGTTAGCTTCTCTGGAGTTGTGGGTTGTAGTCTCCTTTTCCTTTACTTTACATCTAGTATCCACTTACGAGTGAATACATACCATGTTTAGGATCAGGATCTATCCCTGGCTCATGAGCTGGCATTTTGGAGCCCACTACCTATGTTGGGGTACACCTCACACAACCTGGAGACAGGGGGAGGGCCCTGGACTAGTCTCTACTGAATGTACCAGGCTCTGCTGACTCCCCATGGGAGGCTTTACCTTCTTGTAGGAGGGAATGGGGGGTAGGTTGTGGGGGAAGCCTGGAGGGGGGGAGGAGGGAAGAGAGGGAAATCTGTGATTGGTATGAAAAATGAATAAAAAATTTCCTAATATTAAAAAAAATCGATGAACTGATAATTAAACTCTCCACAAAAAGAAATTTCTAGGTCCAGATAGATTCACAGTTGAATCTTATTTTTTGTTCTGTAGAGCTACCTTATGGGATTAGGCTCTACAACTCTGTATTTTGATTGATCGTGAATTTCTGTAATGATCTCTGTCTCCTGCTGCAAAATATATTTTTCCCTCATGAGGAAAGAGGACTATACTTATCTGTGGTTATGTGAACACATATATAAACTGTAGTTAGGTATTATGCTTGTTTAGTCAAAGGGTAGATATAGGTTCTCCTCCAAGGTCTGTTACTTCATTAGTTTTGAGGAGTCGGCTAGAATTTTAGCATGAAGCATTATTTATTGCTGGCCCGGGCTTTGGTCCAACTATAGAGCTACTGGTTACTGCCAAGTTATGCATGCCACTAATGCACTCATAGGATTATTGTGTCTTCCTTGACATTGGTATGATTCTTAGGTGTCATGGCTGGATAGGACAGTTGGTACTTCCTTCATCTGGAGTACTGCCTAGCATATTCCAGTACCGTGAATACTAGTCCTCGAGGAGGAAGCTTTAAGATCAGTTTCAGATCATATCCTCTTGGTCCTGTGTCAGAAGTGCATGGCTTCTTCAGCGATTGGAAATTATCTTTCACCCTTAGGGGCAACCAAGGTCAACAGTAGTAGCCTACAATGTTTTTGGAGTCTCTTGGAAAACCATGACTAACAACTCAAAAGAGGGTATTTCATGCCTAGTATTGCCGTTTTTCTTAGCTTGCCTTCCATTGTGGGTGGAGTATTCCAAACTAGACGAAAAATTTTCATTTTAAACTACATATTTACACACAATCTTACAGTATTATAAAATGTTTTAGGTAGATAATAATACCATATGGAATTTTCAGACATTCTTAATGTTACTTTCCTCTCTATCCTTCTTCTGTATTTATCAGTCTACACTATGCTAATTAAAAGCCCTATTTAATGCGTTTTAATCAGATCACTTGTACTCTGCTTATTAACCTCTGTTTCTGCCATGAACTCACACTCTAGAGATAAGTCCTGTATACTTTTCTGAGTTCTGGAGTTTCTACAGCTTATTACATACATTTGAAGATTTAAAGCTAAGGAACCTCAGATGAGGGAGAACATGTATCTTTGTCTTTCTTAGTCTAGGTTACCTCATTCAAAATGAATTAATTGTTCTAGCTCCAGAGATTTACAACAGTATTTAACTAAGAATTTTTGCATCTGTATTTATGAGGGATATCAGTGTGTAGCTGTTACTATTTTAGTTCTATTTATTTAGTTTTATTTATAATGTATGTGTGTGTACATATGTGTATTCACATAGCTTATGTTTTAAATTGATACTAGCTTCATAGAGTGTGCTTGGGAATTATCTTTCTTTCTCTAATATTTTTAAGCAATTTAAGAATATTGGTTGGAGTTCTTTGAAAGACTGGTAGAATTCTGGCTGTAGTCAATTTCAGCTTGAACTGTTATTTAGATGGAAGTGTTTTCTTTCTGTTGTTTGGGTTTTTTTTAGTTCATTAATCTTTCCACTTTCCCATTTTCAAGGGTTGTTAAGGTTGTAGGTCTACTCTTGGAAGTTTAGATGAATCTAGAAATTCATCCATTTCTTTTAAATTTTCTAACTCTTCGGAGTAACACGTTTTTGCAATATTACCTTATAACAATCAGAATTTCTTTGATATGTGTTGTAATTATTTTCTGCTCATTTCTGACTCTGGGTCTTCTTTTTATTTAGATAAGTAGAGTAAAAAGAGTTTTGGTCATGTTAGCTTTATTGAAGACTGAACTTTTAGATTCATTAGTTCTTGGTATTTGGTTTGTTCTTGTTTTTCCAACTTATTGAGTTGAGTCCATTGGTCATTTATTCTTTTAATACAGTTGCTTATAGCTGTGGATCTCTCTCATAGGGTTGCTTTCAATGTGTTCTGGATATTTTGTTTTTTGTATTTTTATTTCCATTGGATGCACATTGGCTTCTCTGTTTTTACACTTTTACTCCAGCTTTTTGGTAAGATTCTGGGACATTTAATATTTTTGAACTTGCTGGAGGAAGAATGTAATTGCAGGGATGATTTGAGGTTCTGCAACCTAGTTCCACTTTCTATTCACTTTGTCCTTCCAGGGTGTAGATGTAGTATGACCTGCCTTGCTTGTTCACATGTCTTTTCTGTCTTGATGGATTAATTGTGCAATTGTAAGAAAAAAATTAGATTTTTCACCTTAAATTGTTGTTTCCCTTGGGTATTTTGTTACAATTACTGAAAAAGTAATAAAGACAGTGGGAATTCAAATGACTGGGAAGCAAACTGTGGGATTAAGAAGCAAAATTAAGCACACACAATTTTTCTTGCTCCTAAAATGAATGTGGGTACTACAAAGATGGATCACAAAAAAAACTGAATGCATAAAAAATATCAAAATGCCTTTAGGGTTTTATTTTAGAAAGAAAAACCCCAGGAAGAAATTAGAGCTTACTAAGTAGTAAGAAAAAGTTAAAGACACAGCAAGTTTCTGACTCATGAGTTGTTTTCACTAAGAAATCTGATAAGAACAGGCTTTTGTATTCATTATCTGTCCTGGGTTTCTTTATGTTTCTGCAATAAAATAATGTGACAAAAAAGAAACTTAGGGGAGAAAGGATTTGTTTAGGATCCCTGTCTCAGGTTATAGTCTCTCATAGCAGAGACATCGCCAAGGGCAGGAGTTTGAAACATCTTGCCAAGAAGAGGATGAAATGAATGCCTAATTTAGAATTTAGTACCAATCTAGAGTTGTGACTGCTGTTCCATCCAGGATCTCAAATCAGGAAATAGCGCCTTCTGCTCTCAGGCTGGATCACTTCACATCAATTACCACAATCAAGATGATCTTCCACAGCTATGTTAAGAGGCCAATATAACCTAGACAACTGCTCATTGAGACCCTCTTCCCAGGTGTTTCTGTTCTTCAAGTTGACAACTGAGACTGTAACCATATCATACTGTGAAATGCTGCTCAGTAATAAATAGTTTGAACCTACAGGGTAGGAAGATTTTGTGATGGAATCTGTCAATTTCAGTTTTTATTGCTTTATAATTGACATATAAACAATAACAAAGGTCAATAAATGATTTGAATATGTTTCTGTCTATCAAACTGAAAGATATGCTCTCACTATTTTTCAAGGCCGCTTAGCAAATCTAATTGAAGTATAAAAAACAATACTTGGCAACAGGACTTTTCTTCTGAGTTAAATCAATTGAAGCATATACACCACCAGTTTGTGGAGTAATCTGAGCTAGTGTACTAAATTTCTAAATACATGTCGGTAGCAATCAAAGTATCCATTTAAAATACTCAGTTCCACTACACTTGCTTGAAATAGGCCAAGATCTCCACAACATTAGGAGAGTGTTGGCTTTAAGAACTTTACCTGACACATTCCATTACTCTTCTTAGGCTTTCAGAATACCTTGCTAAATTTCTTACAATATGAAAGTCTCCAAATGATTAATATTTCATAAAACATTAATTAATGGAGAAGCCAAATTAAAACCAAGTGTGGCTAGCAGTAAAGTGTGCTGAAAATACATGAATGGGTACATATTAGTCATGCTTAATTTAACACAAATTTGCACATTTGCAATTATGTTTCAATATTAATAATATGCAAAATCTGTATTATATTTGATATTTTCCCATATACTCAAGTAAACTGATAAGGATATCCATTTTTGTGACTTATTTAACACAAAAATTTGAAACGTGATATTACTCATGAAATTTAGTTATATCCTGCCTTAAAATGATATTTTAAAAATAATTATATTTTTGGTTTCATTCAGAATTTTTCAATTTTTAAGCTTTAGTATTAGAAATGTGAATTATGTAACATGTCAGCAGAGATTATTTATGTGTAGGCCAGTATTATAAATGTTAAATTCATTAATAAAATTACTGAAACTTTATGCGTGAAAGAGATTCCAAAGGGTATCAATAAATTAAGTTTAACTAGTTGTCTAAGAACTTAATGAACTCTTGTATAATTAAAATTTTATTTCTTTAAAAGTTCATCTTTGTACAATTTAAATTACTTTTAAAAATGAGTTGATTAAGCCGGGCGGTGGTGGCGCACGCCTTTAATCCCAGCACTCGGGAGGCAGAGCCAGGCGGATCTCTGTGAGTTCGAGGCCAGCCTGGGCTACCAAGTGAGATCCAGGAGAGGCGCAAAGCTACACAGAGAAACCCTGTCTCGAAAAAAAACCAAAAAAAAAAAAAAAAAAAAAAAATGAGTTGATTATTCTGTATTAGTTATGTTTATCATTGAAATTTCATTATATTACAGCTCTAAGAGGAAATAGTATTCATTTTTATTTCTGTTGCACATAACAATAATATTACAAATTCAATATAATATATTCTGCTTAAGAGGATGCTAAAATTTAGCTAAAGGAACATTTACCTGAAGAAATTACTTAATATAGCTGCTTATATTTATAATGCCATAAGCTATGGTGCTGAGTTTCAAAATACACCTTATTTCAATACTAGTAAAAAACTGAAAATCAAACCTGTAAAAGAGAGAAAATAATAATAATAGCATTTTTTCCAAGGCTGGATATTGAGACCTATGAAATGCTTCAACCATGTCTTAAATTTCATTAATCATTTTCATATTTTTAATGATATCTTCTGTTCATATTTATGCATAATGTTATTTTAAATTTTTATTTGAATAAACATTTTCATAAATTCTTTGAGAATTTCATACAAAGTATTTTCCATACTTACCCCAGCTCTTCCATGTAGCTCCTTTAAGATCCATTCCCATCTCCCTATTCAGCAAATTTTGTGCCCTTTATAATTTTTTTTCATTTACTATAACATCAACTCCAATTTGGTTTGGCCATATAACTCTAGGTGTGGGAACATCCAGTAGAGTGTGCTTGACTTCTTACGTGCCACACACTTAAAGAAAATTGACTGTCCCTTCCTCAGAAGACATCAGATTTCCATTCCATCTCAAGTAAAATTTGGAGGTTCCTGATCTTCTTTCAATTCCATTTTACAATGTTGATTGTATTCTTCTTCTGCAGATCTTATGCAGGCAACAATAACTGCTATAAATTCATGTGGGTAGATTCCCTGTCAGGTACAGAAGATACTGTTTAACTCCAGTCATCCAAAACTCTGACTATTAAATTCTTTCTGTCTCTCTTCCACAGTGATTCCTTAAACTTTGGGGCAAGAGTGTAAAACAGATGAGCTATTGATGCTGGAGTGCTCCACAGTCCTGTATGTATCCTCTTCATTTTGACCAGCTGTAAGTTCTACATTAACCACCATCCACTGCACAAACACATTTCTCTGATGAGGTCTGAGAACTTTATTCATACACAGTTAGCAAGCTACAGATTGAGAAGGTAATTTTACACTATGTTAATTTAGCAAAATAATACTAGCAGTTTTATTCCTGGAACATATGCGTTCTCCAATCGTGGGTTCTTGTCCAGATTTCTAGAGGAAGACATAATGGTTATATCTAACACCTAATTTAAAAAATAAAGGAGTTTCTGGTTTCCCCAAAGGATTCATGTCACTATTGCTTCCATGGGCATATCTTGCAATTTCAGTACGCAACATTCATACCTGAAAATAACTGTTGACTTTTGTTCCCAAGCAGTCACCGTACTAAGTACTAAGAGCTTTCCAGGAGAATGAAAGATCTCAGGTCCAGAGCAGCTTGATTTTTCCACGTTCTTTGTCCAATGTATATGTCGTCGTCCATGATGAGTCTTTTCATCATGTTCTGATTGATAAGAGCTAGATGAAGTATGCAGGAGAAAAGGGAAATAATGCGGATTTGGAGTTTCAAGTGAGTAGCGGCATGAGAGTGTAGCACACATCTGGCCTTGGGAGAAGATAACTAACTCTAAAGTTATTTGAAAAATAATATGGGAGCTTAAAATTTTATATGTTACACACAGGGAGAGGGAGAGGGAGAGGGAGAGGGAGGGAGAGAGAGAGAGAGAGAGAGAGAGAGAGAGAGAGAGAGAGAGAGAGAGAGGTGATTCCCTAAGAAGGGTTTTATGCTCGTCCCAGAAGCCCTAGGCGGTCAATGGCAGATATGGGATATCACTCTTCAAGTTATTGGTATGTAGTGTCCTGCATACCACCAAAACAATTTAGGCTATTGCTATTGTTCTTGCTGCCAAGCAGTAATTGATGGATTTAGATATGCTATTTTAGAGAGGAAATTTCAGAAAACAGGGCTGATATATATACATACATATATACATACACACATACATACATATATACATATATATATAAATTATGTTTCTGAAATTGTTTTAATAAATTGTGTCATCTTTCAAGGTGTGAATTTTTGCAAAAGTATAATCACTATCCTCTAGCTAAATATTTAAATTTTGTAAGTAAAATTTATATGTAAGGCAACAAACAAAAACACAAATTATAAGTGGTTAAGAGATCACATTTCCATGGTTTTATGAAGCTGCCATAACTTACAAGACCTTCATGTTTCTCTAACTTCATGAATAATCTCAACAGTGACTTTGGAAAGCACCTTCATTACATTCTCACTGATCCATAAAGATTTAATTGCTCCATATGCTACAAATTCAGTGCTAACTGAAGTGCAATCAGTAGTTTGCATATCTCTGATTACCATATTTCTTTGGGAATATTTAATTAATGTTTTAAAATAATTGTACACTCTTCTTTTAATTGATAATATTTCCCTTCATTCTCTATTTCATGGTTAGCCACCTCTTGTGAGATGCCATATTATGATGAAGGACCACAGAGACGTATAATTTGAATGGTTGTTTTAAACCTCACTTTCTTGGTAACTAACTTAAAATTTGATTTCTCTAACTAAACTAAAACAACAAAAGGTGTTTTACAAGAAAATACTATTTCACTGATATGCTTTTTCAACCAACTTAATGTAAAAATTAACATTAGAATATTTATAAGAAGAATATTAGTGCCACTAAATTTGTAATACCCAATGAAGCTTATGATTCTGTGATCTTATACATATAGAATAACATACAGTAAAGTATTCCGACAATGATTATTTTGCCTTTGTTTTAATAAATGGGGGAAAGACTGTGGGGTTCCTGACAATAAGAAGGCAAAACATGAACATAGCTTCCTGTATCTCCTATTAATATTTTTGTGTAAAATTGTACAATTTAAGCCATGCAACTTTGAAAGAGTACGTGAAAGAAAAGGGAGAAATGAATTGTGTTGTTACCTATTTTGGTATTTTCTGTTGTTATGCAAATGGAAAAATTTGGGTTGGTTGGTTGGTTGGTTGGTTGTAGGCTAGCTTACTGAAACAGGATCTTGATATGACTCTCAGATAAACCTATAATTTAAATTTATCACCTCAGTGACCTACATGATAACATTACAGAAATGGACCACCATATTTAATTCTAATATTGCCTCTTAATATTGAATTCAATTAAATTTTTGTTTTGCTTTCAGATAAAGCTATGACTTTATAGCATGATGCGAAAATTCAAGATCATGATATGAATCAAACTTTGTCCAACAAACAATAGAGTTGGTAGCAGTAAAGGAGTCACAGGTGGCTGGTTTGCTGGTGATTTTTTTTTCAAAAGGGGTACACTATATTTTGTTACAGATAAATATGCCAGTTCCAGGCCTAATACATCAATCAAAGCTTTAGTCATGGAATAGTTATAGATCACAATCTCTCAAACTTGCGATCATTATCACTGTACCAAAAACCAATAAAGGGAAACCACAACATATTGGTACTTCTCTTGATACTTGAGAGACATCATAGTAAAAGTTACTAAAATACTCTTCAATATGAACACTGAATGAGATTCTAGTCCACCAGTTTTAAGTAGTACCCAGGTAAAGAATAGATTCTAAAGCAAACACAGGCTGTCAACCATCCAGTATCTTAATTATGCATTATAAGCCAACTCTTAAAATACCTCTTACTATTATCCTCTTTTGTGTAAATGCACTAATCACTCAAAATTATTATTGTAAATTAGCAGTCAATTATGGAACTAGAAACACAGGTGTGACCACTTAAAGTAATAGAATCTCAAACAGAGAATTGGAGCTTTGCAATGATAATATTAATGATATAATAAATAGATTGAACATCCAATAATGGAAATAAACATGTATAGTTCGTCTATCAGATGACCCACTGAAATATCAGTTAAAAATCAACTAGACAGGTTGTGTTGATGAGAGGTGAGGACGATTTTTGGTTGTGAACCTAGTCTTTAATAGTTGAACCATCTCTTCAGCCTGATAACAATTTTTAATCTGTGGATATAAGGACAGATGATGAGAATTCATTTAAGGATTTTATTATTTTAGTAAAATGGTGGCTACGGGATCTCATCCAATTTCCATGACTTCATTAGCCATGAGAAGTTGATTATGTTCCCAGGACCAGGCACAATTTCTTTCTTGTTGAATGAGAATGAATTTAACTTACAAACCATTGGTTACCTCTAGGTTACATCTGCCACTACTGCACCCTGAAGCTTATGGTTATTGCTCTATGCTGATCATCGTGGTTTTTCATAGGTGTCATAGCCAGGTAGAAATATTGGTTGTTACCCTCCTTTGCAGCTTTTCTCATGCCTTCTGGTACCACAAAAGCTAGTCTTCAGAGAGGTGATAATCAATTTATTTCCTGCTCAGGGGAGTCTGGGTGTTGTGTTTGAACTTTACAGTGTCTTCAGCAATAAGGATTTACCTTCCACCTCGTGGTGTGTGGGGCAAAAAAAAGCAATGATAATAGTCTATAATGTTTTAGTATTCTCTTGGAATACTCTGAATGATAACTCAGATGAGGATGTCGATTTCCTCTTTTTGAGATTTTGTTAGCTGGTCTCTGGATCTTGGAAGGAGTATCATCAGTTCAGATGAGAAGACTTCATTTCAAGTCCATATGTAAATTTTTACACTGACAATGATGGATTATAGGTATTTTGTATATAAAATTAATAATACAATTCCTTATGTTATTATCAGATTTGCTTGCTCTTAATTTAAGCACCAAACTAATTCTTCTATAATAGTCCCCTTCCTCAATCTTTAATTGGAGGAAAGAAAAGGAAGGGGAGGATGATATAATTATATTACAACCTCAAAAAATAATAAAATACGTTTAAAAATTAACATGTATCACCAAATATATGCGAAGATTGAGGTAAATCATGTGAGGTTATGCAATGATGAACTTGAGTGGAAGCATATAAAATTTAGTTTTCTGATTGTCATGTCAACCAGGGACATCAACAGTGGTCCTACAGAACAATAACTGGAATCTAGATTAGTTGGTAGAAAAGAGATCTGTTGAGAATTAGGTATAGATTGGAAGTAATAGTTCTTCCCTTCTGATTTATTTTATTTTACACTGTGAAAAAAGCAAAGTGCAATGGAGCTATCTACTTTTCCTTTTTGTTTGGCACAAAGTAGATGACTTGAAGCAGAAGAGGATTATGGAAGAGTAGAAGGGAATATCTAATGAAATATCCATATGACAGAAAGACAGAGACAGAGGTTCTTCAGGGCTTTGGGAATAAAATCTCACCTGAGATTTCCTCCTCCAGTTATTTCTAGTGAGTAGTGTGCTGCAACACAGGACCACAGCTCATCCTCAAGGACTGCCCAGAGACAGTGAGAATGATGTTTATATCTGTTAGAAAGATAGGGAGCAAAGATTTTTTCTAGACTGCCCTTCACTTCATGGTATTTTCTAGATCTTTTATCACACTAATGTATAACTCCTGCATGTATTCTCATAGCCTATTTAAAGTTAAATTTGAATAATAAATCATAGTTAAAGGAAAAGAAGGTATTTCATAAAATTAGAAAAACGACATAGTCCAATCAGAATTATATACTCATGATTATGAAAGAGAACCTTCTTGAATAAGCAGTGCAATTCTTGTGCATATTTATGTGTGAATATGGATGTGTGAGGTCATGAAATAATACAGCAAAGAACATAATTTTAATCTCTGTTTAGTTTATACACCAATCTTTAAGAAAAATAGTAAGCCTGTGTGATTATCTCCAACATTCCAGATTTTAGAAGAATTCAGGTTTTATTACTTATTCAAATTTTAAACTATGACCACATATGTATAATTTTCATGATAAAAAATCAGAAAAAAATAGTTCATAACTTTCTAAAAAGAAGCTTGTCTTTAGCCAATAAAATGCTTCCATTCTATCTTTATTTAAATGTGTGATGTACAATTGTCCTTCCTAAGATTTGCTGAGAATCTAGACAGCAAGATTTTATCTTTACTCATAGAACATAGCCAATTAAATCTTGTCTAGAATGTCATTTAAAAATACTAATGTATGTGTAGAGATATAAATAAAACTGCATTTTAACAAAAAAAATCATTTGCTATTGCATAGGTTTTAATTTAACAACAGCCACATGAACTCTACCATGCTTTTATTTCCCTCTTCAAGAGTAATGAGATAAAAAATATTCAAATTTTCAGAATCATAGTCATTGGGAAAAGAATAATTTCAAACAAGTATTATGACATTTGTCCATTTGCAATAATTCTTTTGTATCACTCTTCTTAATCTCTCTCTGTGTGTCTATCTCTTTCTCCCTCTCTCTCTTTCTGTCACTCTCTCTGTCTCTCTCTATTTCTATGCCTCTATTTTATTCCTATCTCTTTCTGTGTCTGTCGTCTCTGTCTCTCTCTCTCTCCCCCATCTCTCTCTGTCACTCTCTACCTCTATGTCTCTATTTTATTCCTTTCTCTTTCTGTGTGTGTCTCTCTCTCTGTCTTTGTCTGTGTCTCCGTCTCTCTCTCTCTCTCTCTCTCTCTCTCTCTCTCTCTCTCTCTCTCTCTCTCTCTCTCTCTCACACACACACACACACACACACACACACACACATCTTTTTTTCTGTCTTTGGATTCTGTCAATCACTTAACCACTACAACTTGATAATTGGTTATGCATACTCTAATAGTATACCTGCACCAACTTAAAAAGCTCAGTGTTAGTAAAAATCACCTTGTCTGTGTATATCCTTGGAATACTAGTTTTAACAGTCTGTGTCACAGTCAAAAAGATGACAGGTGGTAGCATGCTCCATGCTGCACTGGAATAACTAATCTACATAAGCACAGTAAGAAAACTCATTACACAGCAACATATGTGGACACATCATTTCAGGATGCCATATGCTTCTAAGGCACATATAAAATAATTATCACAGCGAGTCCCAGATAGTGTCATGTGTGTTTCATTTAGCTTTAGCTAGGAGGCTTAATTATTCCATCATTGTTCCATTCCTTTTATGTTTCTTCCATCTCCAGTCACTTTGTTCTCATTATCGCTGGTGGTTTTATTTTCTAGCAACAGTCTTTCCTCTTTTTCCCTGGCCCTGGAGAAAAGATATAAGGTGTTAGTTACTTATCCCTACACCATAACTTTAATTTATTGCTCCCTTGGTTACTTGATTGGAAACTATTAGCTTCTGTGGAATGCTTTTGTAGATATTCTTTTTCTTATATATTTTTTTCTCAATCTAACTCCCCTTTCATTATTTTTCATGAATCTGTGTGGCTTTGCTTTAATCTGGGTGTACAGAGGCGTCCAAGGATCTTTTTTTTTTTAAAAAATGTAAATTCGTGATTTAAAACTGTAATAGTCATAGTCAACCCTAAATTTAGTCATATTTATAGAATATTTTTAAATAACCACAAAGAAAATGGTCACCCAGTTAAAAATGTTAACTGTTGACGATCCGATGCTGTCTTTAGTTCAGGACTTTCAGATTTGCTTTACTATCAGGCCACAAGCAGTAGGTGTTCCGATTACAGGAGCCACATCTGAGTTAGTATTCTCAGACCTCCTTCAGATGACCTAAGATGAATCCCAAGGATAAGCATGCCTCGTCACATTGTTATGTTATATAACTGATCCGGTAATGAATTTGAAAAGGAAAATACATAAAATTATTTTTCATATCTACTGATTTTTAATTCTCTGACACCAAAGTTGTTATAAAAAAGCCTTCTAGATTTTTGCTAGTTTGACAATTCACAATTGGCATCTAGAATTAATTAGGAACACTCAAATAATTGGCTATTATTGTTTAAGAATCATAGTTTATTTCATTAATTTGGTGAAATATAGTGACAAAGGAACACCAGAACTATATTGAAACAGCGTAAATCACATTTCTTGAATTACTGAAGCAGAAGAGACAATATTTAAAAAGTTTTATAGATGGTAGTGGTTTTTGAAGTATCCAGGAATCTGAGTTAATTGACAATGATCCTAGCAGGGATTGGTAAAGACCTATGATTACTAGTTCACATAATAGACACACTCCTCTTTAGAAAACAGAGTCCATGTGATTCACAGTAGTTTGCTGATTAATTTAGCATACATGGGCAGAAATTAAAACGTATTAGATGTTTCCATGCCAGTAACGATTTGCCGAAGCATAGCTGCTGTTTCTACATTTAATTATCTTTTTTATAAGGTCTGGCTCTGAACGCCAGTAGAAACTCTATGGATGTTTTTGATGCATCATCATTTTTTTCCATAAAGGCCATTTTTAGTCTTAAGTGAAGAATCATTTTCATTTGTTCACATAAACTAGAGCTGCATCATTTTACAATTAGAGTGTCATGTAGGAGTTGGGGGACTAGGTCAGCCACTTCCTAGTACTTTTTCCTAAGCCACATATGGAGTCCTTAGTTTCCCTTAGTGGCACAGAATGAAAAAGAAAAGAACTGTTTAGGGAACTTTGTCTATGCTTGAATAAATATTGATCTTGGGAATTTTTTGTTCTTGCTGCTGTGTTTTAATGTGAAGAATACCTTGGCAATGGTATTTTAAGATATAGGAATATAGTTCGGCAGAATTCATTAAAACCAAAATTATTTTCTGTTTTTAATTAGAAATATTTGGTATAGCTCCAATCTACTTCCATATTCTTATGAAACCAAATACCCTATTTTCATAATTTAGGGAGACGTTTTGCCATTTTGTTGATTGTTTCAGAAATAATGCCACTCCTAAGAATTAGACAGGAGAATGGCATATGAGTCCCATAAACAACAGTTTTTACTTCTGCCAATTAGGACCTAGCACTAGTAGTTAAAAGGGAAAAAAGCAGGAGGATGAAAAATAGATCCACATACAGGTAAAAGAATATGACAATAGATTGTATCCAGGATCTAGACACACTTATTGTAACTGAGCTTTGTTCTGGGTCAGAAATGCTACATTCTTGTGTGATTTAATATATGCTTCATTACTTTTTATTAAAAAGTTATTCTCAAACTACTTTTGAAATAATCAAAAACATATTTCCTTCAAATAGAAATGTATGTTCATATTTTCTTACCATTCAATTAGACATTCAAATATGGTGTCAAAATTATGTGTCATATTGCTAACAAGAGCTCACATATGAAAAACTCACAATTACTGTTTATCATCTCTTGTGAATGACCTAAATAAAAAACTGTCAAAATAAAAAAAAACATATTATAAAATACTCACAAATGTGATATCCACTTAGGGTATTTTAATTCACACTCCTGTCTGCAGTATTTACATGAAATATCAAAAACTGCAAGCATTGTTAATTAATCTTTTCCAATTGGTTAGTGTAAATTATATCTACAGTTGTTTTCACTTTTATTACAGTGAATTGTTCTGAGAACAGACAGTTGCATTTTCAGTAAATTAATATGAACAATATAAAGAAGTATGTTATCATTTTTGTATCCATTTAATTATCAAAAACCTGAGTGTGTGTTTATTTTCAAAGTCTATAAAATGTTAATACAAATCAGGTCATTTTCTGAGAAGTGATATGATCTTGTTAGAACTGTATTGTATATCTTTCTTTCTTTCTCTTACTTTCATTATCTCTTTATTATTTGTGTCTATTACACACTGCGCTGCATACAACCCACTCAAGCTCTGTACTACTAAACTATATCCCCAACCCAATATTAAAATGTTGATTGTATGCACATAGGTGATTATTCCTTTTGGTACCTTCATGGGTAACTTTATATGTAGAAAATTTTGTATTTTTTCAATATTGATAAAAAATTCTGCATTAATTCAGGAACTTGTTTCTTTTTTTTAAGATTCTACAAAAATTTAAGTAATATTTGTACAGCTTTAGAACAATATAATTATGCAGTATAACATCTTTACTTTCTGTTGGGAAAAATAGCAATTACTAACCCATAACCCATAGTTAGAATGGCTTGCTTGGTATATACATGTATCTGAAATATACATAACAGAAAGGATAAAAGAATAGAAAATTTAAATAATCTATACTTACTTTTACTTTATCATTTATTTCTAATTTGTTCTTTCTGTTTATTTATTCTTCTCTCATGCAGTACATAGATTTTTCATACTCCCTCTTTCCACTCCTCCAGATTCACTGCCCCTCTATTTTCCTTCAGAAAACAGCAGAACACCTGGGGCTATCAGCTAAACACAGTATAACTAGATGCAATAAGACTAAGCAAAACTCTCATATCAAGGCAGGATGAGGCAACCCAGAAGGAGGAAAAGTGTCCCAAGTGTAGTCAAAAGAGTCAGAGACATCTCCACACTACTATTTGGAGTGCCACAAAAAGCCCAAGCTAAACAACCGCAACATATTTGTAGAGGGCCGAGCATAGACCCTTACAGGGTCTGTGATTGCCACTTCAGTCTCTCTGAGCCTCTATGTGACCTGCTTAGATAATTCTGTGGGCTGTGTTCTACTGGAGTCTTCTACCTCTCTGGCTCTTACAATCCTTCCTTCCCTGCTTCCATGTGGTCCTAGAGCCCTGATTAATGTTTGACTCTGTCTCTGTATCTGCTCCTATCAGCTGCCAGAGGGAACCTCTCTGATGACAAATGGACTTGGCAATGAACTCTGAGTACAGCAGAATATCATTAGAAATCATTTCATTGACTTTGATTTGTGTCAGTCATATTTGGTTCTAGTCTAGGTCTCTGGGCTATCCTGTTTCCTGTTGCTTGCCAACCAGACAGTGTCAGGGATGGGCTCCTTTTCATGCCTTGGGGCTGAAATTAGAGCAGTCATTGGTTGACCATTCCCACAAGCTCTGAGTCACCATTGCCCAGCATATTTTGTAGACAGAACAGGTTATAGATTGAAGGATTTGTGGCGTGGGTGGTGTCCCCGTTCTATGACTAGAAGAATGTGGTGGTTCAGACTCTGAATCCTTCATCACTAGGAATCCTTGATAGGGTCACCCTCATAGGTCTCAGGAAATTTCCACTGCATTAGGTTTCCACCTCACCCAACAAATGATCCCCAGTTCCAGTTGTTTCTCCTCATACTCTCTCCCTCCATCCCTCCTGTGTAGTCCCTTTAATTCCTATCCCAAAATGGCACTGATTCACCCACAAGAATCTATTATTTCCTCTTCACAGATAGATGCATGCATCCCCCCTAGACTTCTTGTTAACCTTTCTGGATATGTGGATTGAAGCATGATTTTCCTTTGCTTAACAGCTAATGTATTCTTATAAGTGAGTATATTACCAAGTTTATCTTTCTAGATCTTGGTTACCTCACTAAGATTTTTCAGGTGATTTTTTTCTGGTTCCATATATTTGCCTGCAACTTTCATAACATCATTTTCTTTAACAATTAAGTAATATTGCATTGTATAAATGTACCACATTTTCTTTATTTATTCTTCAGTTCAGGGATATCTAGGTTGTTTCCCGATTTGGGCTATTATAAATAAAGCCTTTATGTACATAATTGAAGAAATATCCTTGTGGTAGAATGGAGTGTCTTTTGTGTAAATGCCCAACAGTGGTGTAGCTGTGTCTTGAGGTAGATTGATTCCCAATTTTCTGAAGAACTACCATATTGATTTCTATAGTGGCTGTACAAGTCTGAACTCCCACCAAGAATAGAGGAGTGTTCCCCTTGCTCCACATCCTCCCCAGCACGATCTGTTACTAAATTTTTATCTCTTACATTTAAGACATTTTAGTGACTTTCTTATGAATTTAAAAGCTAAATAAAACTACCACTCTATTAATTTGATACTATAGCAGGTTTTAAAATGTCTTTATCTCCAATGTTGTGTTTGTACTAAAGTTGCAGTGATGAATTCCATGAGAAAGTTTCCTTCATCAATGCATGTATACTTACATCACACAGAAAAATAGTAAAAAATATACAAGAATAATAAAATCAGAGATACATACTATTGATGACAAGTGAGGTTATAGTAAATATGTCATTGAGGAAAATGTTTTGCCATCTGTTCATTTTGAATGAGGTGAAATATAATGAGGTCATCTTGAATGAGGTGACATATAAGTCTAGATAGAGTAAAATAAAGATACTTATTTGGAAAACTTGGGAGAAGACCCTTACTTACTTTATTAATCAAACTAATATTATATGTTGTTTATCCATGGAGTAGGTGGTCTACGGCACTAAGAATCACTGAACTTCAAATTGAAAATGCAGTGTCTTTTCCTTTCTAAGAACTTATGCTTTGTGACATCATTTTGGCAGGTCAAGATACAGTAACAAAATTGAAGAAAGTTCTGTTTTTTATATTTACATCCTCATAAAAGAAACTCATAGACCAGAGCAGTCTCAAAACAGAACCAAAACATCAATAAATCTGCTAATGACCTGCAAACACAGTTATTACAAAGATAAATACAATGAGCAAAAAGTACTTAGGGAAATAAAAGTGCTCAACATTATTATGTATTACAGAAAAGCCAATTAACATTCTTTTGAGATTTCATTTCATCTCAAGAAAAAGAGTTAACATCAAAGACAAATGATACAGAAAACCACAGCCAATAAGTATGCAGAGAACAAATTGTAATTCCTAGGAATTGTTTTCAGCCTAAATAACTATCAAATACTGAATAAATATAGAAAATTATGGGATACAAATACAAATACTTTTAAATATTTTTATTTTTGCTTTGAGGATTCCCTGAATTTTGTTTTGATTATACTCATCTCCTTCCCCCATTTCCTCCCATATCTAGCCTCATTCCATCCCTATCAAACTTTAAATCCTCCTTTATACAACATGTTTGCCTAATCCTATTAATGTTGTCTATATGCTCCTTGTTATGTGGCTATCAAATGGAGCCTCTCAGAATAATCAAAATATGAACTCGATGTACTTGTAATAGTTGGAACAGTATGCAAATGACCTGCATATGTTCAAACTGGAGAAAATTCTGGCATCCATGGAGAAGGAAGGAGGGCACCAAGACCCATACCTAGTAGACAAATTACTGTTAGTTAAAAGCTGTCTGCAGAGAGTGTGTTATGCAAAAATCTGTCAAATACACAAAGACAAGTACTCTGTGTGTCCTCCTATATGTGAGACTCAGATTTTAATTTTATAAGCCATGATCATGGATATGGTTATTTTATGAAACTTGAAAGGATACAACAATAAGGGAAATAGAAAATTTAATAGAAACAAAAGGGATGAAGAGGAAGAGTGGGAATGATTTGACTTGAAAGCCGAAACAAAGAAACTGGGAAAAGAAAAGACACCAAGACAAAACTCAATGCAACAGTTGAAGAAACAAGGAGAAGTACAGTCAGAAAGTATGCTTATAAATGCCACAATGAAATTCTCACATTAAAAACCTAATTAAAATAGAGAGTATTAATTTATGTTCCTTTCTTTGACAACCTATGAATGATTTTTTTTTTATTTTTAATGTACGTGATTCAGCAGCTTTTGTAAACAATACTTGTGGGACCAGGAATATCTATTGGTGTGGACATCCCCAGATCAGGTTGGCTTGCTAGTGAGCCCTGGGAACCCACATGTCTCCATTCCCTGGAGCTCAATTATAAACTTCGATGAAGCCTGTCCTTTTGACACAGGTCCTAGGAAACAAAACAGGCCTTCATGTTACATTACAAGAACTTTAACCATCTCAGATACATCATCAGCTATATAGCATTATTTTTACTGGCATCAATATGGTTTACATTGCTGAAATGATTATTTATATATTTGTTAAAATTAAGGTTCACTCAAACATAGAAAAACATTATAACTGAAGATAACATTTAATGTAAAAAATTAGTATGATATTTATATGAACAAAGATAATACTATTCTGTGATGAAACCTTGGCATAAAATAAAAGACATTTAGAGTATTCACCTAATAAATTGAAGAAGAGACAGTTGTGGGTGAGTATAGCAAATCTAATCAGTGTAGCTTTTTAAGAAAATTTGACTTCTGCTAAAAAAGACTGTGTTTAAGAAAAATATGTCTATATAACATGTAATCTGTCCTCATTTTTACATTCAACATATCTTAATGTTGGGATAGCTAATCCTTTAATAGACTAAAATTAACTCGCTCAACAGGAAATATTGCCACAGTGGCTTTTCATTTTACATTGTGCAAAGAATAAATATGAAGATTTTAAAATTTCCATTAACACAATATTTTATGCATTTAATTTAGTCCTTTAGAGCTATAAAGCAGTGTATGCTATGGGTATTTACTTGCTTCACATTCTTTTTTATTTATATGTATTATTTTTTTGATGTGTGTGCCTGATTGTGCATAGGTGAATCATATGTGGGCAGTGGCCAGGAATAAGGTGAAAAAGAAAGATCTCCTGATGTGGTTGTGAACAATCAAATCCAGATCCCCTACAAGAGCAATAAATATCCCTAGCTGCCAAGCCACCTCTCCAGTCTTGTTTCAAATTCTCAAACAAATATTTCAAAAATATATGTAGAACCAATTGTCTATTTCTGGAGTGAATTTTATTTGTGTCAATTGCCAAATAACTTTTAGGAAACTCTACTAAGTAAGAAGTAAATAAAGTTTAGTAAAGAGCTTCCTAATTATAAAACTTGCACATTTAGTTTACAAACAACCTAAATTTTGGTTTTATATAGGCTGTTTTTTTGATGACCAAGTAGACTGAATGGATGTTGGCCCTCTGTATCCTGCAGTGGTAATCACAGGCCCACTCAATCAAATAAAGTTAAAAGAGACCACTATCCTCTAGGCTGATGTCTATTTTCACATACTCTGTTTACTTTGTTTCCAGTGGCTTATCAATGGCTTTTATTTCACAAAATTTATCTTCTATAAGGTACCTTCCGTAAGTCTACCTTCCATAAGTCTAGCATACTCTTTTAGCCATCTTAAATGTTCAGTTAGTACTTGATGAATCAACTGATGTCTACAGCATCTCTAAAGTTCTTAAATGCTGGAAGTTAAATAACTACCTTCATGAAAAATTATTTTTCAGAGTATTGGTCTAAAAATTAAAACTTGTGTTCATGTGCTATTTTATTTTATTACTGTAAAAATTCTATTTATGTCTTTTGGATTGATGGTTCTCTTACATTGTCCTGTACGATTTAATCAAATAACTGTTTCGTGATATAGTAAAAGAAAGCATCACCTACAGCAAATTAATTGTCCTTTAATTTATAGTGATTGCTGTCTTGAAAAAGAACTTCAAATGTCCTAACTACATCATATTATGTGTGTTTGAAATCTGTTCTCTGAATAATAACTCCAGTTCTCTCCTAAGGCTGAGTTACTAGCTAACAGGCTAATATCAATGATAATGTTAATATCTCAGAACCTAATTTTACTTATGAAATAGTGGTGAGGTAGGATTTTCCTTTGACATTTGGCAATTATATATAGGACCACTATCCAAATAACACCTAATTTAAGCCTTTTATACATGGGGACAAACAAATAATAAAGCACATAATTTATTGTAATAGGTGAAAGAAATTGTTCTCCTATCATGAAGCAATAATTCATATCAAAATCTGAATCCTCTGTACTTGGGATATCATATTTTCCATAATTTTATATTATTTGAGTATGACATTTCTCACGAAATTTTAGATTTTATAACTATAAATAATATTTCTCCTGTCCCTGGATGACAACCTGACTCACTGGCTATGAAATGATTTTTGTCTCCGTCATAAAAAAAAAATTAGATATCTCCATGAACCACAATATCTCAAGGCTTTACAAATTATTGATTCTTCCAAGTAAATTTGACTCAACAAAAGAAACATTGACCTGCTGTGACTGTTTTACCAATTTTCCCTTATGCCATTTAATAACTATTATATTTTATCCTTAGTATTACCTCTTCTGATATTTTCCCACTTAGAGGATATATATCATGATATTGTTTTAAAAAATTTAACTTAATTTTTAAAATATAAGATCTAGTTTTCAGGTTGTAAAAATAATTTAAAATTGCTGAAATTAAGTAAATCATCTGAATCATACATTGTGTATGTGAATGGTAGAATTGCAATATTAAACAATTAAGATATCTATAATTTGCCATAGAGCATTTTTGGATAGCTAATACTATTTGCATTCTGTTTTAAGTAATTTAGAGGAAAAATTCATAGTTTTCCTACTTTATTCCTATTTTTTATTTCTGTTTATATTATTTTTCTTGATGTCCTTTCCTGGACTTAAATGCTTTTTTATGTATACACATTCTATTTCTATGTAATTTTTTGGATTATTATCATCATTTATTGTAAAATTTATTAACTTGGATATGTTGCTCATATTGTTGAATGCTTCAGCATTTTCCACTTGTGACCACTATCTGGTTTTGATAAATGAGGGTTTTTTTTCTAGTATAGGGGATACAGTTGTAATTGTGATTTTGCAATGTGCTATAACCTTTCTCCAGTGTGACCTTTAGGGGGAAAATGACAGCATGCTCACTCCAGCAATCCCACAAAGAGGAAAAGTAGTCAATGCATGAATTGAGCTGAAATTGGAGGAAGGCATTGCTCTTTAAGTCATGACCTTTCAGAAACACAGCCAGAATACAGAAAAGATGGCACAACTATGTCATATTCTGTTAGGAGTCATATTTTCCCAAGTTCAAATCTCAAAACTCTACCCATTTCTAAGATGCAATCCGATGTAAAAATAGTCAATTACATACATATTAGAGAACATATCATTTTGTTTTGTTGTCTTCTCTTCTCCAAAATATGTTGAATCCATTCCTTCACACATATCTTTACATGTAAAAGCAGAGATATTTAATAATACAAAATTATTTTATGAAAATTAATGCATCCACGAGTCTTTTCAAGTTTGTACTAGAATACTCATATACCAGTCTCTCAAGATTGTGTCTTTAACAGTTTGTGTGTCTACTAAAATATAAATATTTCCATCACTAAATAAAGGCTGATGAGAACTAAACATCATATATATACACATATTATATATATATTATATATACATACATATATTATATATGTATGTATATATATATATCGTAAAGGACTGTATTTCAAATACTGATTCCAGTAGTCCTTTTGTTTATGACATTATATACTTTCTGATGATAGGAAGAACAACATTTCTCAAATATGCAATTTCTCTTCTATCTAGAATTTATAAGTGCAAGATTAAATATCACACATGCTTTTGCAGAGGTCTGAACTCTTAAGAAAACAACTTGTTCTGGATTACCTAGTTTAATACTCCTAACAATTGCATAAATTGTTAACAGCCAAGAACTTTCTCTGTCAACAGAGAAAAGGACTCCCAGAGAATCTGTTTCTGGGTAAGATCCAGAACATCTTATTGATTGTGGGCTATGCTGTTCCAAGCATGGATCAGAAGGAAAATCTAAGACCTAAGGTTCTTTGCCAGAAATAAGAGTTGAAATGTTTGGCTGACAAGTGCAAGGACCTGGGTTCTACCACAGCTGCAGTAAGTAGAAAGTGGAATTAGTTTCCTGAGAAGACAGGAGTTTGATGAGTTCTTGAGTTTTGTGATATGAAGTCTCAATTAGAGAAGTCAGAAGAGCCAGCTGGTTTTGTTGGTTCTTTATTCTTAAGAAGGGACATCACCCAGCTCCCAAATAAATCACACATGGAGGCTTTTCTTGTTATGAACACCTGGCCTTAGCTTGGCTTAGTTTCTTGCAGGCTTTCCTTAATTTTAATTATCCTGTCTATCTGTTGTCTCTGGGCTTTTCCCATTCTCTTACTTCTGTAAATCTTACTGTTACTCCATGGCTTGCTGTGTAGCTAGGTGGCTGGCCCCTGGAGTCCTCCTCCTTCTCTGGCTGCTAGCTCTCTTCATCCCAGATTTCTCCCTCTATGTATTCTCTCTGCCTGCCAGCCCCATCTATACATTCTCCTGTCTCACTATTGGCCATTCAGTTCTTTATTAGACCAGTCAGTTGTTTTAGACAGGCACACTGACACAGCTTCACAGAGTTAAACAAATGCAGCACAAACAAAAGTAACTCACCTTAAAATAATATTCTACTACAAGCTAGGTTTTCTGACCTATATGAGATGCTGCACTATGTTGATTCAGACTTTAAGGCTGTAGTTCTATAATATGTCTCAAAGAGACATGTTTTGAAATGTGAGAAAAACACTCCCTTTGTATGGCGTGTGTATATTTTGAGTATCAAAACTTACTAATCAACAAGTAATTTATTGCCATATGCATATTTTAAGACAGTTCTATATCACCTCTGTATGTGGATGTTTATAGGCCACTGATATTGCTTAGTCAGCTGTGATGAAACAGCTACTACTTGATAATATAGCACTTTCATTGATAAACTCTGATCAATATAGGGAAGTGTCACAATAGAAATGTCCTTATGTGAGACATGGTGAGAATGATTCTCCCAGCTTGATTCTAGACACTAGAGACATACTACTGCACAGAGAGACAAAAATGTTAAAATTTGATTCATTTAGTTAAAATAATATGTACTTATAATTATCCATATAATTATATTTGAAAATGCTTAAGAATGTACTTAATTAAATCAGTACGTAAAATGACGTGTCTAGTTGTGCTCATTTAATAATAATAATAAAATATGAGTAATCTGGCCACTGTTGCTTGTGTACTGGGAAGACTTATTATTTGAAAGTATAAAGTACAATTCTCTTTATAACATAAAACTGTATAATTTATATACTCACTAACTCAACTTATTGATTTAAATTTTTAGAAATATATGCGTATTTAACTATATATTTGTACTACCATATAACTTACTAATCAATGCACTTTCATTTCCACTCATCAGAAACATATGCCTTTTGCCCATCAATGAAATATTGGTACCAAGGCTACAATAACCATCTTACATGAGTTTCACAGACATGCATGTGCATATAGATGCTAAAGAGTAATGTCTGAATGTCTGCCAATCTGGTGTCAGTGAATTCCAGGGATCCTCCAGTTTCTATATCCAAGGGCAAACAGAATAAACCTGTGCTACCCCATCTTGCTTTTCCATGGGCTGTGAACTTGCAAGCTAAGGTGTTCATGCATGTATTGTATAGGGTTTTCCAAATGAGCTGCTTTTTATTTTATTTTAAAAATTTCATTTTATTCATGTGTTACATAGAATATCCCCATGTTCTAATGCCTCCTTTAATTTATTTTTCAGTGTCGTTTTTTCTAAACCTTTCAAGTGTATCATTAAATTATTGATTGAGATCTCTTGAGTTTTTTGATGTACATACATGGCATTATGAACTTCCCTCTTAGTATTCTCTTCATCGTGGTTCAGAGATTTCGATATTCTGTATTTATATTAGAGTCTATTAACTTTTTTTCAATTTTTTTTTGGTTTCTGCCTTGACTCACTATTTATTCTATTATGAGTTGTTAAGAGTCCATAGCTTTGTGTACTTTCTACCATTTCAACTTTAATTCCTGGTTGTCAAATATGACAGTGTGTCATTTCAATTTTATTATATTTTTTGAATTGTACTTTGTGTCCTAATATATGGTCCATGTTGAATAAATTTCCATGGACTAATGACAATAAAGTATATTCTTTAGTGTTTGAGTGGAATGTTCTGTAGATGTCTGTTAGGTTCATTTGATATATGACATTATTTGTTACATTTTTCTGTTTAGTTTTTCTTAGCGTAACCTGTGTATTTTTGAGATGGATTATTGAAACCAACTATTCTAGCTGTCTTAAATCAATAAATCATTTTATATATACTAATGCTTCTTTTATGAACTTGGGTGACTTTGTATTTGGTGCATAAATGTTTACAATATAATATCCTATTATTAGCTTTTTATTTAATGAAGACATAGTGTCCTTCCTACATCCTTTGCTGGTTTTTAGTTTGAAGTCAGTTTTGTCAGATATTCAATAAATAACACTGCTTGCTTCTTGCTTCTTTTTTTTTTCTTTTTGAACAACTTTTTACATTGTTTTACTCTACAGTGATATCTGTCTTTGATGGTGAAATGTGTTTCTTTGAGGCAGCAGAAAGGTGTATTTTTTCTGATTGAATCTGTTAGAATATGTATTTTACAGAAGAGTTGAGACTGTTAATATTGAGAGTTATTATTGAGTGATACATAGTAATTCCTGTTACTTGATTTGCTATTTTTTTATTTTGCTTTGTTGTTTTTATTTCTTTCATCTTTTTTTATTAACACTTTGGGGGTTGTTTATTCCTTGTGTCCTCTTGGGTATAATTAAACTCTTCAGACAAATGTTTTTCTTCTGGTGTCTTCTTTTGCACTGGATTGGTGGACAGAAATTGCTTAAATTTGTTCTTATCATGAAATATTTTTTATTCTCTTTAATAATGATAGATAGTTTTGACGGATACAGTAGTAGTAGTAGTAGTAGTAGTAGTAGTCTATGCTATAGTCTGTGACCTTTCAGAGCTTGCAGAATATCATTTCAGGCCCTTATGGCTTTTAGAATTTTGATTGAAAAGTCAGGTTTTATTCAAATAGGTTGGTCTTTATATGTGACTAAGTATTTTTCCCTTACAGCTTTTAATAACTATTCTTTCTACTTTACAGTTAGTGTTTGAATTTTTATCTTAGGAGTTTCTTTGATAGTTCTATATCTTTGGTATCCCTTATGCCTCTTGCATCTTGATAGGTATCTATGGTGGTCTCAAGTAGAATTGTCTCTATAGAATCATATGTATTAACCCTTGGTCCCCAGTTGGTGGGATTGTTTGAGAAAGATCCAGAGCTTGTTAGAGCAGAGAGTCACTGGAGTAGGGTTTGCTTTTGCAAAAGACTCACATCATTTCTAATGTTTATCTCTGGGCTTCTTATTTCTAGACCAAGACATGAGTTCTCAGATTCTTCTCCAGCTGTCACCATATATTTAACTCTTTTTTACTTCCTTTTTTGCTCAGTGTGTTTGGTCACAGCAATAGAAACATAACTAAGATAGAAGAAGTTGGTGCTACAGGCCTGACCATGGTGGTTTTGGGAAGAATGTGTAAGACTTTGGCCTGGAAAAGTAGTTGAGTACTATAAGCTAAGATTAATGTGTGATCCTAGTAGAAGCTTGGGAGACAGAATTGCTGAGATCAATTTGGATTTTAGAAGTTCAGCACAAGGAGTTTCAGCAGGCAGCAATATCAACACATTGACTAGAGAACCTTCTTTAATAGTCCAAGAATGTAATAATCTTCTGCCATTGTCCTAGTGATTTACCTGGGGCTAAATTATAAAGAAATGGAATCATTTAGGGGAAAGAGATTTCAAACAAGACTAGTGTTGACTTCTGACACAGTTGGTTATCATTCTATTGGAGGTCCACAACAGAGAAGAGCACATGGAGCCAAAAGAAATACACATGTGTGGTTTGGAGAAAAAAAGAGTGTCAGCCACAAAACCTTTGATATACAATTTTTCCTGCCTTTAACGTGTGCTGGGGGTAAAGGTGATGTACATCTCGTGGGTGTGGTCAACGAATGACTGTTCCAACTTGAGACCCATGCCATGAGATGGAACCAATGCTTGTCGCTACCTGGAGTGCCAAGCCCCAGAGGCTGAATATCACAGAGACCTAGAATATAACCAAACATGACTTGAAAAAAACTCAATGAAATAATTTCTAATGATATTCTGCTAGGCTTGTAGAATGGAGCCTAGCCCAACTGTCATCAGAAAGGCATAATCCAGCCACTAATGTGAGCAGCTGCAGAGACCCACAACCAAACACTAGGTGGAATTTGGGGAATCATGAGGAAAAGAGGGAGGAAGGATTGAAGGATAGAAGCTAGAGGGGTAAAGAATAGTATAAGAAAACAGCCCACAGAATCCACTAATAAGGGCTCATAGGGGCTCACAGAGACAGAAGCAGTAACCCGGTAGCCTGTATGGGTCTGACCTAGATTCTGTGCATGTATGTTTTTGCGGGACACCTTACAGTGGGAACAGCAGCTATCTCTGACTCTTTTGCCTATTTAGGGACCCTTTTCGTCCTACTAAGTTGCTTCATCCAGCCTTAATATGTGTTATGTGCCTAGTCTTATTTTGACTTATCATGTTGTGTTGGTATTCTTGTGAGATCTGCCCTTATATGAAGGGAAAATGAGGAAAATGTATCTATAGGAAAGGGGAGGTAGGAAGGGACTGGAAGAAAAAGAGGGAGGGAAATCTGTGCTCAGGATGTAATATATGGGAGAAAAAGAAAAAAAGAAAAATTTGTATCTTTTACTTGAGTTTTTTTCTCCTTCCTATATATCTATTATTCATAGATTTGATCTTTGTTCCTGATTTCCTGAATATTTGTACACGCATAATTTTTAGAATTAACATTTGTTTGAGTCACCCATTTATTCTGTCTTGTCTTCAAGATCTGAAATTCTCTCTATTTCAATCAGTCTATTGATGGGGCTTTCCTCTGAGCTTTTAAAACTATATTACTACATCATTTTGTTTTTCCTTTCCTCCCTACAATACCTCCTATGTACATCCCTCCTTCATATCCTTCAAATTAATTGACTCTTTTTATTTAACTGTTGTTACATGTCTGTGTTCCTAATACATAAATATAATCTGTTCTGTCTATATAATGGCAGTTGTGTATATTTATTTCTCTAAACTTTTTGTTTTACTTCCTGAGTTTTTCACTTGAGTTTTACTTCAGGTAGACTTTTCTTTCATCAATATTATTTATTTGTTAAATTATTTTCATAACATGAATTGTTTTGATAATTTCTTTTAACTCACTGTATTTTCTAGGTTCTATTTCAGCCATATGCCCATCTTCTTTTTAATGTCCTTGAACATATCCACCATTGCTATTTTGAAATCCTCATTCCCTTCTTTAGCTAAACTACTTTTGGAGGATATTCCTTTAAATGGATTCTGGAGGAGAATAATCTCTTCTTGCTCGGGTTTGTTTTTACAATGGAATCCAGACATCTAGACTTATTTGTGCTGTTTCTTGGTATGGATGAATACCATGTCGTTGGTTGCATGTGCCTGGTTCTTTGGCTGGCATTACCTCACTATGTCAAGTTATAAATGAGACAGATCATGCTTGATTCCCAATCTTAATCCCACTCTTGGTTTCTGGGATCAGATTCAGACTTCTAACAGATATAAAGTTCTTGTTGGTTCTCTTGGTTAGGACTCCAAGCAGTTCTAGACCAGGGAGTATGGTGGGAGATAGGTCACTGGATGGGAAAATGAACTGATTCTTGAGGTCTTTCACATTGGCTTTGAGGTCTAGATCCACAGAGGTCAGCAGCCACAGAACAAGGCCTATACTGTGTCTGCATGACATCACCCAAGGTAAGGGGATGGGCTTGGAGAAAGAAATGAGGTAAGGGGCAGAGGCTCATCTAAGCAACCCAGGGAGACTGAGTAGAGGGCTTAAAGAACATTAAAGATAATCTACCTCAGTGCCCACCAAATATGAAGCCTATGGAGTCTCTAGAAGAGAGCGATGAATTACAAAGGAATTGAGATGATTTGGAAGAAAAGGTTGAGTGTCACAGAGAGAGAACTAGGGGCATGATGAGTCAGTGCAATGTGTAGCATGGAGTTCCATGGGGAGTGAAAATGGGCTTCAAGGAGGGGCTTAGGTAACTACATCAGCAAGTCTAGGTGTGTCCTAGAGGTATCAGGATGGGTCAGGGAAGGAGGACACAGACAGCCTACGTGAGCCCCTACGAGGTACAGTGGCTCCCATTTCTATTTTCCTGAAATCATGTTTGATTTTCTCTCTTGATTTCTAATATATAAATAATTTGTAGATGATACAGTTTCTCAGTACTGATTCTGCATGCTTGTTAATACCTGAGTTTTTATACAGCAATATCAACATCTGTATCTATGAACTTCTGCACACTTAGACACACACACACACACATATATATATATATACACATTTCCTTTCCAGAAAGGAACATTACCTTTATGATACCTTTATTTGTGAACTATATAACCTGAGTCATATTTTCTACCCAGTGCCTGGCAGAATGAAAGTTTTGCATCATTTTTAACTACTAAGTTGTTGACAATTAATGTATCATATTTGGAAATCTATTACACAAAATGTAAAATAACACATGCATAGCTGAATAGCAGGTAATAGTTAAAAAATTATGAATCTATGGATTGAAAGTCTATGCTTCATCTGAGGAAATGCTGATGCAGAACATTTATTCCTTATTTTAATTTCATAAACATGCTTCACCTAAAAGAAATAATAAAAAATATAAAATATCATTTATAATAGTAAAGTTATATATAATATTTAAGAATAGAAACTTGAGAGAAGAACAGGCCTTTGGAGGGGAGTTGGGGGGCTGGGAGGAGGAGAGTAGAGGTTATGGTCAGGGTGCACTGTATGAAAGAAGAATCAAGAAAAAAGAGACAAAAAAGAATAGAAACTTAAATTAGTCTCAAAAGTTATCCAAGTAATATACTTTTTTGAACATAAAACATAAAATGTTTTACAGAATAGAAAGAAACCTGATAGATAATAGACAGACCTCATGTAAGAACCAGCTTAATTAAAGAAGTCAACCCAGAGTGAAGCTTTCCTTGTCTCATACCATAGTTTGCTGTACATTTCTCCTTTCTGGTGGCCAAAATTGGATTAGTTCTAGTCTTTCATCATTGCAGGTTACTAGAAGAAGGGCAGAGGAGGAAGTAGGTTTTTTTTTTAACAAAAAAACTAAATGTGCTGCCATATTAAAAGCTCTGCATGAAAAACTTCGGATACCAATTAATACTGTCTCCCGTATGTTCACGTTTCTGTGTCAGTCATTATGATCACCTATAAAATAGTGTTCTAATTATAACCCCACCTCTTTGCTGTGGTGATATATTGTGTACCCCAATAAAACTTATCTGAGGATCAGAGGACAGAGCCAGCCACTAGATTAGACGTAGAGGCCAGATAGTGATGGCACACACCCTTAATCCTATCATTAGAGAGACAGAGGATTCTTCAGGATCTCTATGAGTTCAAGGGCACACTAGAAACAGAGTCAGACAGTGGGGGCACACATCTTTAATACCAGTACTGGGAAGCACACATGCCTTTAATCCCAGGAATTGATGTCTGGGCAAAGAAAGGTATATAAGGCATGAGGAACTCATGTCTTAAGACTGAGGTAAGAGCTTTTGGCTGGATTGTTCTGTTTCTCTGATCTTTTCAGCTTTTACCCCTATATCTGGCTCTAGGTGTTCTATTATTAAGACATTTTAAGATTTGTGTTACACATTGCCTTTGTTCTTAGAGGAAGTACAGTTAATTACAGCAGGTTAAGATGTGGCTTTGTATTTGATTGTGATTGCTATGAGTTAGACAACTTCAGAACTAGTAACTGTAAAGGAGTTGGGGGGCAGAAATGATGAAAAGGGACAGAAAAGAGGAGAAGGATCTAAACAAATGTGAAAATTTATTGAATGCATATGCTTGTCTGCATTGAATGGCAGGTATCAATGTCAGGTAGCAGAGACTATGAAATCGAGAAACCCCCATTTTCTGAGAGGAGACATTTCTCTGATTAGCCAATTTGGAGTTATTTTGGCATACTTATAGTGAAATGATCTCTAGTTCATTAGCTGTGATATGTCCATTATACTGTACAGACAAAGAATGCATACATCTTTGGACACATAATAACACTCAATAGATAAGTTTTTTTTCTCTGTCAGCTATCTATCATTTCAACAGTCCCAGATCAAATCTGGTTACCATGGTTAGGTCAGGTAAAGCTTATAGTTAATTGTGGAGAACAGCATTCTCCAGCTATTCCTAACAACTCTGCTAACTTCCACAGACTAGCTCTGAAATCAAGGCTCTTGAAATATATTGCAAATGACAAACCAAAATCTTTTGCTTTGGATGGACTTAAAACCTATTGGGTTTTTCAATTGTCAGAATCAAAAATATTGAACAGTTAGTCAAGTTGAATGTGTGTCATCTGGCAATGCAGTTATGTACTGGGACTCCTGACTAGAAGTAATAGTACTTGAGTTTGATCCCTAGCACTATAAGAAAGTTAGATAATTTGAAAACATTATACACAGAGATTCTGTGGAGCAGAGATAAAACCCTTATCTTTGAACTTGGAAATTATTATATTATTTTGCCTGGATTGAATGCTGCTTTTTTCATCCTTCTACAAACATAAGACAATGCCAGCAACTCTATCTTGTGAAAGTATAAGCCAAGTGAATACTTATTTTCTCCTCTAAGTAAACATTGATGAATTTTTATCTACTTTCTAAGAAAAAGGTAGCAACCTTTCTCTCCTGCATTATGTATACAATTCATGTTCAAACTGCTGAGTCATTTAATTATGGTTTAGATCATTTTATTAAGGGTACAATACTTTCAAATATTAACTTCACATAGTAATGAAGTGTTAATTTATGGTTAAATGATGACTAGCTAAGATTAAAAAAATGGACATTCCTTTCTTCTTATTTAAGGAAATGAAATGGTATGAATGGGTGACAAGCTCTATTTCACAATATCATCTTAGTTTTTGAGATCTATCTTGCTTATAATCATTCCTTAGGGTTTACACTGGTGTTCTGTCAACTGACACATTGTCTCTATCTTATAGCCTGTATGGTAGAGATTAGAAAGACAGTATTTTTAGTAAGTAGGTTTGCTATATTCCATGCATATAATTTCTGTATATGCCCCATTGGCTATAATAAAGCCATTCAGTTTTTTGACCAAGCAAATAATATTCTTATAAAAATATATGAGAGCCATTACTACATAGAAAAGAATGTCATGAAAATAAATGGTTGTCCTTGCCATATTACCAGAGATAATGGAATTATTAATCTTTACTACATTTCAGAAATTCTATAATATTAATATATACTATTTTAAGTTATTTAGTATTTTCCCCATTTATATAAATGAAACTATATACCTCAATTACATAAGTACTCAGATATTTACAGTTATGTTCCCAAACATAAGGATATTTTTAAAGTAATTATGTAATATGTTTATGATTCAGAAAGTTCTGAATATTATTTTGAATTTATAAACTGAAAACTTTAAATTTTATATTCAAATATAAAAATACAAATATAACATGGAATATGTAATGCTGAGAGATCACTTATTGATGATTTTAGATGTAAAGTAGATATTTCAACACTATGGCAATTATTCAAATACAGATTCAATTAACTCTAGTATATAATTTCAAAGGCCATAGCAATATTGACATAGCTATGGCCCTCACAGCTAAAATTTCTTTGGAAAGAAATCATCAATCATGTTATGCCAGTTATCTATGCTTTTCCAACATGATTCTTATGGGCTTAAGATAAAGTGTGTGCTCACATTGTGCTAAACTTCATATTGTCCAGATGTGCTTAATGTATACTTGTTATCCAGATATAATTTAGCCAGAATTCCAGGTCCTAAGATCAGGATTATAAAAAAAAAAGTGACTTAGTTTATTTATTCTTTTAGATATAAAGTGGTTCAACCCACCAAATATAAAATTATTCTAATTAATTTGACAAATACTATGAATCCAATTATAAAAATTATATTTTTTCATGTGGAATATATCTAACTACTGGTAGTAATCTGAGTTGAATTGCTAATTTTTCATTGGAAAACAATAAGGCTTGAGAACCTTGATGAGATACTATCACAATATCAAAGCGTAAAAATCAGAACACAGTAGCTGAAGTTATCCTTCACCATGTGCATGTGTATGAAGTATTTCATTATATATGCCATATGGAATATGTAAATATATATTAAGGTGTTATGTACACAGTTTTGTTGAGTTTCTGCTTTCTCCCCATCCCTCAGTTAAAAACACTCATTATTTTTAAATACTTAAATTCAGAGCCTGCAAGCATTGAATATAATTTCCTCAGCACTGTAAAATTGGAATAGTAATAATATCACTGGCCTGATTTATAAGATAATAATTTGATTCCAATTAAATGAAAATGGGGCAGAATAATAAAACTAATAATAAATGCTTACAAAAAGTTGTATCCATTTTTCCCCATGTTTCATCAAAAAGCTTCCATTCAGGACAGGTTCTTAAGAAACCTCATGTGTTAAGATTGAAGCATACGCATGTGCTTTTTAGTACAGTTAGGGAACCTCTTCAGGGGCCAAAGGGCCCATTCCAAGTCTTCAGAGGGTGTCTCACTGTCCCCAAAGTCCTTAAAAACAGCCCCCTAGAAGTAGCCTTGAACACATTGGCACAGGCAACCACTTCATAAATATAAGACTTGTAGCATAAACACTGAGAGCAACAATTAATAAATGGGACTTCCTGAAACTGAGAAGCATCTGTAAGGCAAAGGATATGGTCAATAAAACAAAATGGCAGCCTAAAAAATGCAACAAGTTTTTTAATGAATCCCACATATGACAGAGGGCTGATCTCCAAAATACGCAAAATTTCTCACTCAAGAAACTAGACATCAAAATATCAAATAATCCAATTTAAAAATGGGATGCAGATCTAAACAGAGAATTATCAGTAGAAGAATATAAAATGACTGAAGACATTTAAGAAAGTGTTCAACATCCTTAGCCATCAGGAAAATGCAAATAAAAATGACTCTGAGATACAATCTTACACCTGTCAGAATGGCTAAGATTAAAAGCACTGATGACAGGTTATGTTGGAGAAGATGCGGAGAAAGGGGAAATCTCTTCCACTGCTGGTGGGAGTGCAGTCTTTTTTTTTTTTTTTTTTTTTTTTTTTTGGTTTTTCGAGACAGGGTTTCTCTGTGTAGCTTTGCACCTCTCCTGGAACTCACTTGGTAGCCCAGGCTGGCCTCCAGCTCACAGAGATCCGCCTGGCTCTGCTTCGAGAGTGCTGGGATTAAAGGCATGCGCCACCACGCCCAGCTGGGAGTGCAGTCTTGTACATACACTCTGGAAATCAGTATGGAAGTTTCTCAGAAAATTGGGAATAAGTCTTCCTCAAGATCCAGCTATGCCACTCTTGGACGTACACCCAAAAGATGCTCAACCACTCCACAAGGACATTTGCTCCACTACATTCATAGCAGCGCTTTTTGTAATAGCCAGAACCTGGAAACAGCCTAAATGCTGCTCAACTCAAGAATGAATAAAGAAAATGTGGTACATTTACACAATGAAGTATTATACAGCAGTAAAAAGCAATGACATCATTGACATCATGAAATTTGTAGGGAAATGGATGGAACTAGAAAAAAAAAAATCATCCTGAGTGAGGTTACTCAGACCCAGAAAGACAAAGACATTATGTTTTCACTCATAAGTAAATAATAGTAGATGAAAAGCAAAGAATAAACAGACTTTAACCCACAACCCCAGAGAAGCTAGGTATAAAGGAGGACCCTGAGAGAGACATACATGGATTGCCTCAAGGAAGGGAAAGGGTTAAGAATTCCTGGGTAAACTGGGATGGCAGAGTAGAGGAGTTGGGATGGGGGTAGGAACATGAGGACTTGACATGGCTGAGTTTGGGAGGGACAGAGAGGGAGAACAATGAAAGAGAAGTCTTGACAGAATGAGCCATTATAGGATTAGGGAGAAATCTGGTGCTAGGGAAATCCCTGAGAACCCACAAGGATATCCCCAGCTAAGACTCATAGCAGTGGTGGAGAGGGTGCTTGAACTAGCCTTCTCCTGTATTCAGATCAATGACTCTCCTAATTGTCATCATAGAACCTACATCCAGCAACTGATGTAAGTAGATGCAGAGACCCATAGTCAAGCACTTGGTCAAGCTCCTGGAGTTCAGATGAAGAGAGGGAGGAGGAACTATAAGAGCAAAGATCATGATGGGAAAAACCACAGAGACAGCTGACCCAAGCTAGTGGTAGCCCACAGACTCTGGATTGACAGCTGGGAAGCCAGCACAGGACCCACTAAGCCCCTTGAATGGGAGTGTTAGATATGTGGCTTGATGTTTGTGAGTTCTCTGGCAAATGAACCAGGACTCATCCTGAGTACATGAACTGGCTTTATTAGAGCCCATTCCCTATGGTGCCATGCCTTACTCAGCCATGATGCAGAGGGGAGGGGTTTGGGCTTGCCCCAACTTGGTATGCCTGCCTATGTTGAATACTCAAGGGGGGACCTCATCTCCTATAAGGAGTGGGTGGAGTGGGGTGGAGTGCGGGGAGGTGGAGGGAGTGGGAGAAGGGAAAGGAGAAGGAACAGTGGGCATTATGTAAAATGAAAATTAAAAATAAAAAAAATCTAAACAAACAAATACACCTTAAACAGCACCTGAAACCTTTATGTTCTTTTCTCTCACCTCTTGCTGTAACTCCAAAAAAAATAATGAATGACTCACAGGGATTAAAGAGAAGAGAAAACTTTCATGATCCTCTCAGATGAATAAACATAGCAATTCACACCACGGCTTCACAGTTTGCTGCTTATCCTTCAATTTTAGAGCACCATTCAACTGTGCTTCTATGAGCTGGTAGCTATGCCAGGTATAATGATTGTAGTGTGGTATTAAACTCTCAGTAATTCTCTAGAATCCTGATCTGAAAGCTGGAGAAGAATTAAAAAATAAACTAATTTCTAGGCAGTGAAATGAATAGAGAAGTTTTCTAAATTACATCCATTATGCTTTGTGTTTTAATGCTAATAACTTCTGAAATGAGAAGTAGTATGTGGTGCAGAACAAAATATTCCTGGAATGAGCTTCAACTAGAGGTTGGTTGTACAGAAAAGGTTTTATATTTGACCCATAGGACTTGGAATCTTCTTCTATTTGATGTTCAAGTAATTTCCTAGTGTGATCCTCAATATACACACTCCACAAACTCTTTGGAAACAGATGGGATTCTAATCCATGAATCGTCAAGGTTTCTTTTCTTTCCACACATTAGGCATTGACCCCAAGTTCTTTATAATTTCAAATTTTATGAAATTCATAAAGTCTCTTTTTTTTAACTCTGCATTTCTGCCACTCAACTGCTTTTTTGGTCTTCCCTAGAAAAGCCTAGTTCTATCAAGTTTTATGTAAACTTTGCAGAAGGAAGTCATTTTAGAAAAGGAAATTAAAGTTGAGGAAAATGTCCTCATCAGATTGGCCTGAGGTGCATTTTCTTGATAGAGATTGCTGTGGGATGGTCCATCTTACCATCCTGAACTGTGCCATCCCTGAACTGGTGGTCCAGCGTGCTCTAAGAAATCTGGCTGAGCATGCCATGCAGTGCAATCCAGAAAGCAGCATTCCTCCATGGCTCTGCTCCAGCTCTAGCCACTAGCCCATTGCCCTGAGTTCCTGCCCTGGCTTCAAGGATGGGCTTACAAATATAAGGAGAAATAAACCCTTTCTTCTCCAAGTTGCTTTAAATCATCGTATTTTGATACAACCTTAGAAAACACACAAGACAAGGCTTAGTCCTGATTAAATTCAACTTAGTTTCTACTCCTGTCAGAAAAAGTGCACATGCATGCATGAGTGTATGTACACACACTCGCACGTGCACGCACGCGCGCGCGCGCACACACACACACACACACACACACACACACACTCCTCTTCTCTCACACACTTACTTCTGTGCTAAATGCTTAATAGGTCTTATATTCAATTTCTTATAGTGGCCATAAGAAGATATTTGTCTTGTATATGTACTGCATTCATGGTTTAAATATTTTAAAACGTACTATGTTTATCAATCCATTTGGAAATTATAATTAAGTTATAAATATTTATTAGATGATTATCTGGAATATTTGTTAATATCTCATAACATAGTGTCTGTGGGGTATAACTTTGCAAATTCACTATCATTTCATTCAATGTACAGTTATTCAAAACTTTTGAAAATAAGCTGTCATATTTCAAATTTAATACTAAAAATGAAAAATGATTATATCTTCTTATAAAACCAATTTGTGTTTAAATACAAATGCAAACATATTCCCAGGTGGAAAAAAACTCCCAAGAATCTAGCCCAGAAAAATAAATGCATCAGTATATAAGGGCATACAATAACATATAGTGCAAAATGAAATCAAAATGATGCCTAACACTCAGGGAAAAAGTGACTGGATAATGTTCTATCCAATCCCAGAACACCATGTAGCCATTAAGAAGATAAACTCAAAGTTATTTCTCCCAGGTAATTTCAGAGAGAAAATATGAGCTATTTTTAATTAATAATATTCAAAAGCCTTTGTTTATATATATGTACATATAAAAACAAACATTCAATGACTCTAGGGGAAAAGTGGAGGGAAAGGTACTGGGCCCTCGGTTCCTGCAATCTCCCCCTCACCAAAGTAAAACAAAATATAATTTAAGACATAAAATGGGGGTAGGGGAAGGAAGAAAAGGAAAATCTCATCATGGAAGCTGCAGTGCCACAATGAGTCATGGAGTAAACCCTTTTATTCATACATCATTGTATGCAAGCATTCATCACAAAGAATCATTGGTTTGGTTGAGGGCCCCTGATCTCTACTATACTATTAAGAGTGGGCCCTCACTGAGACTCTTCCTGGATATCCTGTTGCTGCCCTGCTTCATGGAGATCCTGTTGCCTTTGGTCCACTGGACTGCTCCCCCACTACAGCAGATCACAGATGGAGTAGGTGCTAGGGTGAGCCAACACATAACCCTGGTTCTGGACATGGACAGTTAGAGGGATGGTCAGCCTGCCAGCTCTTGTCCTCAACACCAGGATGAGTTCTGCAGCATTGCCATGGCTAATTCACCCCTTGAAGTGATGAGCAAGGGGTGGGGTCAGTTCTCCTGCTTTCACATTTGCAACATCAGTTCACTCATACCTATATCTTTAAGGTTCTTCTATGGTGCCCAGCTGAGGTTTAGGGGCCAATCTCCTGAGTGCTGCAGCTGATGAAGGATAGGGACTGCTCTCCTGCTCTTATGACCTCAGAACCACCTCTCCCACTGAGGCAGGGGGGAGAGGGGATCTCTTCCGTGCCCATACCACCACATGAGAAATGAGTAACAGAAATAGCTCCCCCTTGCTTACAACTTTGGGACTAACATTGGTGGGGTTTTCTGTACTGCCAGCCCACTCCCTAAATAACCACTGAGAGTTAATATTAATTATAAATGATTCATCAATAGCATAGGCTTATTATTAACTATCTCTTACAACTTAAATTAACCCACATTTCTTATCAACACTCTAACAATATCTTTTTCAGCATAGAATGTTCATCCTCTGCTTCCTCTGCATCTATCTGGTGACCATCTTCTTACCATGTTCTCTTTTTGTCTGCAAGTCCTGCCTAAACACTTCCTGCCTAGCTATTGACCAGTCAGCTCTTTATTAACAATGAGAGCAACATATCTTCACAGTCTAAAAAAGGATTATTCCACAACATTTTCTTATTTTGTCTAATTAAAAAGGATGGTTTTAAATATAACATAGTAAAATTATATATAACAAAAACAATTATCAAGTAAGAGATAAAGTTACAAAATCCAGTCCATTAGTATTGAGCAAAATTAGAGAAAATATTTTATTATGCATCTTTTCTTTGTGAGTCTAAAGTTTTGTAGTCAGAAGATTTTCTGTTTCCAGGGACAAATCTCTCTCACCTGCCAGTCCAGCAACCGCTCAGACTCAAGTAAACACACAGAGGCTTATATTAATTAAAATTGCTTGGTCATTAGCTCAGGCTCACTACTGACTAGCTCTTACACTTAAACTCAGCCCATTTCTGTTAATCTATATGTTGTCACATGTTCCATGACTTTACCTGTGTGCCATTACATGCTGCTCCCTGGACAGTGGGCTGGCATCTCCTCCTCTGTTCTGTGTTTCCTTCCCAGAATTCTATTTGTCTGCTTATTCCACCTATACTTCCTTCCTGCCTACTGACCAATCAGCATTTTATTTATGAAGCCATCACAGCAACACATTCACAGCATAGAGAACATTCCATAGTACCTCCCCTTTTTTGTCTAATCAAAAGGGAAGGATTTAACTTTAGCCATGGATTCCCTTGTTCTCCCCCCTCCCGCCCCTCTCCCCTTCCCCCCAGGCCAACCCCCATTCCCCCCTCCTCCAGGGCAAAGCCTCCCCTGAGGACTGAGATCAACCTGGTAGACTCAGTCCAGGCAGGTCCAGTCCCCTCCTCCCAGGCCGAGCCAAGCGACCCTGCATAGGCCCCAGGTTTCAAACAGCCAAATCATGCAATGAGCACAGGACCCGGTCCCACTGCCTGGATGCCTGCTAAACAGATCAAGTCAATCAGCTATCTCATCCATTCAGAGGGCCTGATCCAGGTGGGGACCCCTCAGCCATTGGTTCATAGTTCACGTGTTTCCATTCGTTTGGCTATTTGTCCCTGTGCTTTATCCAACCTTGGTCTCAACAATTCTTGCTCATATAAACCCTCCTCATTTTTGCTAATTGGACTCCTAGAGCTCCACCTGGGGCCTAACCATGGATCTCTGCATCCAGATCCCTCAGTCATTGGATGGGGTTTCTAGCATGATAATTAGGGTGTTTGGCCATCCCATCACCAGAGTAGGTCAGTTCGGGCTGTCTCTAGACCATTGCCAGCAGTCTGTCTCTCTCACTTCACAATCCAATGTCTCTTAGTAGCTATTATGTGTTGATCATAATTAAAAAATATAAAGACAACACAATAACATATGGGATTCAGACCCCTCATGTATTTTTCATCATTTTTTTCTTTTATATTGCATTACTCCTTTTTTAAGGATTTTATTATTTTAAATTATTTATTTTCTATGACTGTTTATATCCTTTATCTTTTCCCTCTCAAGACTATGTGCATTTTCAAACACACTATAGCCTGTTTAGCTGTTTTTTTGTTCTGTTTTGTTTTGTTTTTGTTTCCATCTGGATATGTCTTTACTGCATATCTGTAATCTTTTCTGTCTGCATGAGGAAAATTTATTTATTTTTTATTTTATTTTATTTTTTTTTGGTTTTTCGAGACAGGGTTTCTCTGTGTAGCTTTGTGCCTTTCCTGGAACTCACTTTGGAGACCAGGCTGGCCTCGAACTCACAGAGATCTGCCTGCATCTGCCTCCCAAGTGCTGGGATTAAAGGCGTGCTCCACCACCGCCCGGCTATGAGGAAAATTTAAACAATTGTTCTGCTTAGTTCATGGTGTGCTGGAAGCTGGCTTTTCACCCCTTGGTTCCCTGGGAGCCTAGCTTCATGGCAGAGGTACCAGCAAGTCAAACTTACTGTCCCAACTCTAGGAAGTTTTTGAGTCCATGCTGACACCAAGTAGCATGCCACCTACTGCTCATTAACCCCATTTAAGTGTTCAGTAGATGGGCCTCCTAGAAGAGTCATGCCTCTGATTTCCTCTAGCACCGAGCCTAACTAGGAGAAGTGCATTTGTCTTTATATTCTGAACATTCTTTTTTTTTTTTTCAAAACTTGCTTTGGCTATATATGGATGTATGTGGTCCCAGACATTGGGTGCCATTTGTTGGCAGGGTTTCCTGTCCTGCCAGCAACTTTCCAAATAACCATACACAGACTTATTATTAATTATAAATGCTCAGCCAATAGCTTAGCCTTGTTACTAACTAGCTCTTACAACTTAAATTAACTCATATTTCTTATCTCTGCTCTACCATGTGGTAGTACCTCTTTTAAGCAAGGCATGTTCATCTCCTGCTTTCTCTGCATCTGGCTGGCAAACCCTCCCTTTTCTTCCCCACACTCTCTTTTTGTCTGCAAATCCTACCTAACCTCTTCCTGTCTAGCTATGGGCCAGTCAGCTCTTTACTAACATTGACAGCAACACACCTTCACAGTATACAAAAGGATTATTCCACAGCAGGCTAGCTCAACCACACCTCTGCCAACAGGTTTGGCTCTATTGTGCTGCCCAGGCAAGGTGCAGAACCTGTTCTTCTGAGTGTAGCAACTTGTGGGGGGCAGGGAAAGCTCTCCCACTCTTATGACCTCAAGGCAAGTTCTCCTATGTGCCTCAGATATTGATGAGAGTTGAGAGCATCTCTCCCCAACCATGCTGCCACATGACAGATGAATGATGGACAGCTCTCCCATGCTTATAATTTTGGGTTTGGCTCACCCATGCCTCTACCAATAGGGTTAGCTCAACTGTGCTGTCCATGCAAGATGCATGGTCCACATTCCTGAGTGCTACAGCTGGTAATGGGCAGGGGAGGGTCAGCTCCCTCACCTGTCACAGGCAGTGAGGGGCAAGGGATAAGGGGGTACTTCTCCCCTACCCTCACCAACACATAATAGATGAGTAGTAGGGATAGCTCTCCCACACTTTCATCTTTGGGGCTGGCTCACCCACACATACACCAACAGGGTTGGCTCTGTTGTGCTGCCCAGGTGTGGCAATTACACAATTCTTCATTGTGTAAATGGGCCACTTCCCCCATTCTCACCACCAGATAAGGAAGGCGATACCAGATATGCCCCTCTCACACCCTCAGGGCTGGCTTACCCACATCCTTGTCTAGAGCATCCTGAACTCTACTCTTTTGCCAAAGTGAGATACATGGTCCATTCTTCAGAGTGCTGCACCTGGTGAGAGGTTGGGTCAGGTCCCCCACCTGCTGCAGGTGCAGAAGGGCAAAGGGAAGAGAGAATCTTTCCCTCACCCATGCTACCATACAGCTTACGAGAGGGGTAGGACCTCCTCTCCCATTCTCACACCCCCAGGGCCAGCTTGCCTATGCCCCTATAAACAGTTTCAGCTCTGCTGTGCTGCCCAGGTGTGGTGGAGGGCCTTCTCTCTTGTAGCACTTCAGCAGGTGAGGGGTAGGACCAGTTCTCCCTAGTGTTGCAGCCAGTAAGGAGTGGGACCAATTCTGTACAGCCCTATCCTCTCTGCCTTTGGTGGTATCAAGGACATCGGACACCAGCACATTCTGTGACTGCATCGGTGGCTATGAACCTAGGCATGGATTCTGTAAGTTACCCAGGCCCAGACATCACCATGTCACTGAGTGGTAATAAAGCTACCTACTACCTACTTCAAACAACTCCTCACCTCTTCAGATATGCCTCTGTCCACAGAAATGAACCATTCTCCTGAGCTCCCTCTCTCTCTCTCTCTCTCTCTCTCTCTCTCTCTCTCTCTCTCTCTCCCTCTCTCCCTCTCTCCCTCCCTCCATTTCCCTCTCCCTCTCCTTCACACCTCCCTCTCTCTGTCTGTCTTGTAACACACCATATATTTGCTCACCATAACAGTGTACAATCTGCCTGTACTGCAAGGCACTGGGCAGGCCCAATTTTTTCTCCTTGAAGCACAAGGATGGGCCTGTGTGTGGGTCTCTTGATCCCAACCATCTATTATGGTATTGGGCAGGAACATGCTTTTCCCTTGTCACCCAAGGCAGTCTACCTTGGGCCTGCACATAGGTCTCTTTGTCCTGCTCAGTCTGTCATGATGCTGGGCAAGAACAACCAATTCATTTTTTTTAAAGTTAACCTGTATTCAATCTATTTTATCTTTATTAAATTAAGCTGAATCAAAACCCACAAAACAATACAATTATTATCATTACCTATGACATTAGTCAATTGAAAATAATCTCTGATTTTCCAGGAAAGGAAAATTAGGTAAGTCAAGACAGAATGCTAGCAAAGTAATTTGAATAGCTTAAGTAGGGTTAACACCTAGTAATGGAAGCAAGGTGAATTTGGACTGTTGATTTATCACTAGAGCTACATGAAATGTCATGTAATATATCATTATTTAAGTGTCAATTCTAATATGTTGTGTTAGATCAATAAACTCTATAGAAAGAAAACATGTAGGAAAAAAGTATAAATAATGATGGCATGAATCATCACCACATACTTGTATATATTCTTAATTAGTTTCATGTATTTTTGTCATGTAGTAAGAGATTCCATGAAAATACCTTATAAGTTTTCTGTTCAGAATGTCTCTTTTTATATTACACAAAGATTAATTAACCTACAGATTGATCAAAAAAATTAAGCAATTAAGTGTAGAAAAGTAAAGTCAAATTATCAGTTGATTTGGGAGAAGAAACCAGTCCAGCTCAAGCATGAAACAGATTTTACAGAAAATAAAAACAGCAAATCAGAAAGGGAAAAAAATAAGTCTTTACCAGGAATACTGGGCAAACTGTGCAAATTCCAGACCTACATGTTACATACAACTATGGGGGTGTGATCATTCTGTGATATCAACGACAAATGTTGAAAATAATTTTTCTTTATCATTTGTTTATGGAAAATCAAGATTTCTTCAACTGTCCTTAAACAAATCCCTGCCCTTTGCAGTTTTAATTAAAAATAAAAAACAAGAAAATGTATAATCTAAGCATAGACTGTAATACCAGTAAATTGAATGAGTACCTCAACTCTGTTGTCACTTAAGTTTCTTAAACACTTAGTGCTGAAAGGACCAAGCAGATGCCATAACAGGCTGCTCAGTCTTCTCTCAGAGATCAGGCCTCAATTTCAGTTTCCTGAGACTTGAGCAAGCAGTCTCTGGGAGGGCTGTGAACAAAAGACATATTCCTTGCAGTAGCTCCCTTTCTGCACGTACTCTGACTGCTCAAAGTTCAGCCAGATGTTTACTGTCTGGGACCCCTCACCAACTTAGAGTTATGTGCATGAGTCAAGGACAGAGCCTAGACCACTGAGCCAGCCCCCACAGTCAGTACGTGCTTGGCCAGCCAGTCCTCATGGCGGCTCAAGGACAAAGCCTGGGACTTGTGCTGGACTGCTCCCAAAGTGATAACTGTAACCACCAACCAGTAAATTCAAAGGTTACATACCCTCACCCAATTAAAAAAGAACAGAGATAAAAATAAACCAATATGTGTTGCACCCATGGCAAACCCCCCCCCCCGCCCTGAAGGGCTTGTAGTTTTTGCCTTTAAAAAGCTAGCCACACAAAGAAAGAGCAACTCCTCCCTGCCTCACTGTATTGGGTGTAGGAATGAGTTCCCTGTCTAGACTTCTATCTACAGAACAATCCTTGCTGTTGCATTCTGGACATCCAAGGTCTTCCATGGTCTCTTTGGGGTCACAATCTGGGCATAACAGTGCCTCAGTTTACTCATAAAAATATAGTTAACACTTCATTTATAGAAACTTATGGAATTACAGATCATTTATGACAACACAACATTTTTATTTTATGAAAGAGGCAGATCTGTTTTCAATGCAATCATTCTTTTAAAAGTTATGTTTTCACTCACCAAGTATCTTTTACCTCCCTTGATTTGTCAGTCAGTTACACACAGTGTAAGAGATTTGTTTTGTGCCAATAAATCTCAAAAAAGGGATATTATTTCCAAGCACCGACAATGTGATAGGGGTTCTTCATCCCTCAATTATTTCAGATTATCCTGTACCCTTACGACCTCGTGAATCAGGATGTCAGATATAAGTGGCACTGAGTTTTTGTCCCTACACGATGACTTCACACAGGGACAAATAAAGGTGACTCTCTATATCTAGTGGGATTCTATTATAAAAAAATTTTTTTTAGAGAAATGACCCTGCAGATGCATGTTCGAACAGTCAGAGAAAATGGTACATGTCCTTTCTACCTGACCATTACTGGCATTTTTGAGGTGGTTCAATTCTAAGCTGTAGCAATGGGATTCAGTATTATATAAACTAGCTTTCTGGGCAACTGCTCAACAAGGAGATGTGAGGTTCCAATTGGGAATCTTAATTACTTGGGGACTTTTAATATACATATGTTCAAAAACTTAAGTAACTGTGTGGCGTTATTGTGTTTGTGATCTAACAATTAAAGCTTGCCTGGCACCCTACTGACTAAACTCACCCATCCCCCAAGGCAGCAGCTGCTCCCTGAGAAATGGACTCTGCAATCTCTGATTGGACCAAGAGGTGAGTCTTTGTTCTCCTGGCCGATCAAATCAGCCTCTAGGCTTTAGGCCTAGGGGAACAACCCACAGCCCCACAACCCAACCCAATGCAGCTCCAGTTGCAGACCAGGAGGCAGAATTCCTGCAGACAGGCTTGCTTGTAACTCCCGGCCCCCCATTGGTCCCTGTAACCTATAAGACCCACTTCACTGCCCAAACCCATTCATCCCAGGAGACTGCAGCTGCTCCGTGAGACACAGACTCTGCCAGCTCCAATTGGACAAAGAGCTCTGATTGGACCAAGAGGGCCAATTGGACAAAGAGTGGCTCCCTGAAAAACAGACATTTGCCTCAGTTGGAGGAAGAGATGAGTAGAGGGCAGTGCAAAAATACATTCAACAACATAAAGAGCAATATGGCATCATCAGATACTAGTGGTTCTACATCAGCAAACCCTGAACATCCCTATATAGAAGAAACAGGAGAAAATTACCTGTGAATGACTTTATTTTTTCCTTCTTTTAATTAAGGATTTTTTTTATTTATTTTACATATCAATCACAGTTCCCCCTCTCTTCCTTTCTCCTGCCACCCTCCCAGCCTGCCCACAACCCCCCCATCTCTCCTCTGAAAAGATAAGGCCTTGCATTGGGAGTCAGTAGAGCCTGATACATTCAGTTGAAACAAGTTCAAGCCCCTCCTTCTGCATCAAAGTATTATAAGGTATACAACCAAAGGTAGTGGGCTCCAAAAAGCCAGCTCGTGCACCAGGGATGGATCCTGATCCTTCTGCCAAGGGGACCCTTAAGCAGATCAAGGTATAGAACTGTCTTGCTTATGCAGAGGGCATAGTCCAGTCCCTTTGAGGCTCAACAGCTGTTGGTTTAAAGTTTATGAGTTCCCATTAGCTTGGTTTGGTTGTCTCTATATGTTTCCCTATCATAGAATCATTTGTCCCTCTCTTCAGCTGGGCTCTTGGAGCTTGGCCTGGTGCTTGGCTGTGGATCTCTTCATCTGTTTCCATCAGCTATTGGATGAAGTTTCTATGATGACAGTGAGAGTATACACTGATCTGATTACCAGGGTAATCCTGCTCAGGTACCCTCTCCACTATAACTAGTAGTGGAACCTGGGATCATCCTTGTGGATTCCAATTAAAAAATAGGCTACAGAACTAAATCTCAACAGAAGAATCCCAAATGGCCAAAAGACATTTAAGTAATTGCTTAACATCATAAGTCATCATGGAATTTAAAATCAAAATGACTCTGAGATATGATCTTACACCTGTCAGAATGACTAAAATCAAAAACACTGATATATGCTTATGTTGGAGAGGAATTAGAGCAAGGGGAACACTCCTGCACTGTTGGTAGGAGTGCAAAATTGTATAGCCATTTTCGAAACCAGTATGGCAGTTTCTCAGAAAATTGGTAATTAATCTTAATGAAGATCCAGCTATACCACTACAGACATATATTCAAGGAATGTTCAATCATACCACAAGAACACATGCTCAACTATGTATATAGGAGCATTTTTCATAATAGCCAGAACCTGGAAACAACCTAGATGTTCCTCAACTGAAGAATGGATTAAAAAAAAATGTGATGCATATGCACAGTGGAGTACTACTCAGCAGGAAAAAACAATGACATGAAATTTGCAGGCAAATGAATGGAACTAGACAATATCATCCTGAGTGAGGTAACCCAGACTCAGAAAAACAAACATGGTATGTACTCACTCAAAAGTAGATACTAGATGTAAATCAAAGGATAACCAGACTACAACCACAGCTCCAGAGGAGCTAGCTAACAAGGAGGACCCTAAGAGGGATGCATGGATATCCCTGGGAAAGGGAAATAGATGAGTATTCCATGAGTAAACTGGGATGAGGGAGGCCAATGGAGAGTAGGGGATGGGGGATGAGAACATAAGGGAATGGGATGGTGGAGCTGGAACAGGGATGGAGTTGGAGAGCAATGAAAGAGATACCATGATAGAGGGAGACATCATGGGGATAGGGAGAAACCAGGTGCTAGGGAAGCTACACCAAATCCACGAAAATAACTTTAAGAAGATAATAGAGGTCTTTAAAAAGGAAATAAAATATTCGCTAAAAGAAATTGAGGGAAAAACAAACGAAATATTGGGAGAAATCAATAAATTCCTTAAAGAAAGTCAAGAAAAACAAGAAAAATCAAACAGGTAAAGGAAACAGCTCAAGATTTAAAAAGTTAAATGGAGGCAATAAAGAAGACATAAACTGAGGGAATGCTGGAAATGGAAAATCTGAGTAAATGAACAGGAACTACATATGCAAGCATAACCAACAGATTGCAAGAAACAGAAGAGAGAATCTCTAGTGTTGAAGATTGATAGAGGAAATAGATTAGTGAATCAAAGAAAACATTAAACAAAGTCATAACACAAATCATCCAGGAAATCTAGGGCACCATGAAAAGACCAACCCTAAGAATAATAGGGATAGAAGAAGGAGAAGAATACCAGCTCAAAGTCACAGAGAATATATTCAACAAAGTCAGAGGAAAGCTTTCCCAACCTAAAGAAGGAAATACCTATGAAGATACAAGAAGCTTACAGAACACCAAATAGATCTGAAAAAAATCCCCTCGCCACATAATAATCAAACCACTAAATATACAAAATAAAGAAAAAAAATGTTAAGACCTGCAAAGGAAAAAGGCCAAGTAACATATAAAGGCAGACACATAAGAATAACACTCAACTTCTCAATGGAGACTTTGAAATCCAGAAGGTCTTGGACAGACATTATGCAGACACTAAGAGACCATGGACGCCAAACCCACACAATTATACCCAAAAAAACCCTCTCGATCCTCAAAGACAGAGTAAACAAAATATTCCATGATAAAACCATATTTAAACAATACCTATCCATAAATCCAGCCCTACAGAAAGCACTAGAAGGAAAAATTCAACCCAAGGAAGTTAGACGCACCCATGAAAACACAGGCAATAGATAATCCCACACCAACAATCCCAAAGAAAGGAAACACACAACACTACAACCAAAAAAATAACAGGAACTAACAATCACAGGTCATTAATATCCCTTAATATCAATAAATTCAATTCGCCTATAAAAAGACACAGGCTAACAGAATGGATATGAAAATAAGATCCATTCTTCAGCTACATGCAAGAACACACATCAACCTCAAAGACAGACACTACCTCAGGGTAAAAGGCTGGGGAAAGTTTTTCCAGTAGAAAGGACTTAAGAAGCAAGCAGATGTAGCCATTCTATTATCTAACAAAATAGACTTCAAAACAAAACTAATCAAGAGAAATTGAGAAGGACATTACATATTCATCACAGGAAAAATCCATCAAGATGAAGTCTCAATTCTGAACATTTATGCCCTGAATAATAGGGCACAAAGATATGTAAAAGAAACACCACTAAAGCTTAAATCACACACTAAACACCACATACTAATAGTGGGAGATTTCAATACACCACTCTCACCAATGGGCAGATATTCCAGACAGAAACTTTACAGAGAAATAAGGGAACTATCAGACATTATGACTCAAATGTACTTAATAGACATCTACAGAATATTCCACCCAAGCACAAGAGAATATACTTTCTTCTAAGCATCCATGGAACTTTCTGTAAAATTGACCACATACTCGGTCACAAAGCAAATCTCAACAGATACAAAATAATTGGAATAACTCGCAGTAACTTATTGAAGCACCATGGCTTAAAGTTAGAATTCAACAACACCACAAATTACCTGAAGCCTATAAACTCATAGAAATCGAATAATACTCAACTGAATCACCACTGGGTCAAGGAAGAAATAAAGAAATAAATTAAAAACCCCTAGAATTTAATGAAAATGAGTGTACAACATACCCAAACTTATGGGACACTATGAAAACAGTACAAAGATGAAAGTTCATAGCTCCAAATGCCTATACAAAGAAGTTGGAGAAATCTCACACTAGCAACTTAATAGCATATCTAAGAGCTCTAGAAGAAAAAGAAGCAAATTCACCCAGGAGGAGTAGCTACCAGGAAATAATCAAATTGAAGGCTGAAATCAATAAAATAGAAAGAAAAAGAACAATACAAAGAATCAATGAAACAAAGAGTTGGTTCTTTGAGAAAATCAACAAGATAAGCAAAACCTTATCCAAACTAACTAAAAGGCACAAAGACAATATGCAAATTAACAAAATCAGAAATGAAAAGGGAGACATAACAGATAATAAGGAAATTCAGAGAATCTTCAGGTCATACTTCAAAAACCTGTACTCCAGAAAGTTGGAAAATCTAAAAGAAATGGGCAATTTTCTGAATAAGTAAGAACTTTCTGAATAGGTAATATACCAAAATTAAATCAAGGCCAGATGGACAATTTAAATAGACCTATAACTTGTATGGAAATAAAAGCAGTCATTAAAACACTCCCAAATTGTTTTGCACAATAGAAAAAGAAGGATCATTGCCAAATTCTTTCTATGTGGCGACAGTTACCCTGATACCCAAACCACAGAAAGATGCAAAAAAGAAAAAGAATTACAGACCACTCTCCCTCATGAACATTGGTGCAAAACTACTCAATAAATTATTGGCAAACAGAAACCAAGAACACATAAAAAAAATCATCCACCATGATCAAGTAAACTTCATCCCAGATGTGTAGGGATGGTTCAACATATAAAAATCTATCAATGTAACCCATCATATAAACAAAATGAAAGAAAAAAACCACATGATCATCTCATTAGATACTGAAAATGCTTTTGACAAAATCCAGCATCCCTACATGATAAAGGTCTTGGGAAATCAGGAATAAGACAAGGCTGTCAACTCTCCCCATATCATTTCAAAATAGTACTTGAAGTTCTACCTAGAGCAATAAGACAACAAAAGGAGATCAAAGATTGCAAATAGATCTTTATCTATCACCATGCATAAAACTCAAATCCAACTGGATCAAAACCTCAACATAATCCAGCCACACTGAACCTGATAGAAGAGAAAGTAGGAAGTAGCATAGAATTCATTGTCACAGGAGACCACTTCCTAAATATAACACCAGTAGCACAGACACTGAGAGCAACAATTAATAAATGGGACCTCCGGAAACTGGGAAGCTTCTGTAAAGCAAAGGACTTGGTAAATAAGATGAAACGACATCCTATGGAATGGGAAAAGATCTTCATCAACCCCACATCTAACAGAGGGCTATTACATAAATATATAAAGAACTCAAGAAACGAGACATCAAAATACTGAACAATCCAATTTAAAAAATGGGATACAGGTCTAAACAGAGAATTCTCAACAGAAGAATCACAAATGGCCGAAAGGCATTTAAGGAATTGCTCAACATTATTAGTCATCAGTGAAATGTAAGTCAAAATGACTCTGAGATACTGTCTTACACCTGTCAGAATGGCTAGGATCAAAAACACTGTTGACAGCTTATGTTGGAGAGAATGTGGAACAAGGGGAACACTCCTCTACTGTTGGTGGGAGTGCAAACTTTTACAGCCAATTTGGAAATCAGTATGGTGGTTTCTCAAAAAATTGGGAATTAATCTACTTCAAACACTCAAGGATACCACTCTTGGGCATATACCTAAGGGATGGTCAATCATACCACAGGGGTACTTGCTCAAATATGTTCATAGCAGCATTATTCATAATAGCCAGAATCTGGAAACAACCTAGGTACCTTCAACTGAAGAATGGTTAAAGAAAATGTGGTACATATACACAATGGAGTATTACTCAAGTGTAAAAACAATGACTGTTGTGATTAATCCATGCAATTCTATTTAATGGGTAGTATTAAGATATAAATTGAGGAAATACACTCATGAATATAGAACCGAGTAAACAGTTGAAGACCACCTCTGTTCTGACCGGGAGCAAATCTGCCTGGTGGTTCGATCAGACCAAGAAGCAGGCAGCAGGGAGAAGGGGCTCGTGACACTTCTCCCTTTCCTTTTAAGAGGTCAGTTACAATGGCAAGAAGCACCTCCACCTTCGGGCCCTATAGCCCAAGGTCATGGGCAGAGTAAATACCACTATATTTACTTGAAGACAGAACAGCACATACTTCTCTTGTCTCTACTTTCCTTGTCTGTTTCTGTACAACTTGAGTGTAGTCATAAAAGCTAGAGATGTGTCAGCCACCATAGGAACCTGAGAAGGCTGAGAACAGAATGGCTGAGATAGTATAGACTCACTTCCATGTCACACGAATAGCAAAGCACACTTCTTTGTTTTGAATGCTTTGTGTAAGGAGAAATTAGAACATGTATATTTCCTTTGGACAGATTTTTTTATCCTATTTATGTTAACTAGTTTTGAAAATATATACTCCAGATTATTTTCTTTGTGGCTTTCATTCAAATAAGCATGATTTACACACATCTTATTTATAGATCATAAAAAATTGAGATTAAAAATCATTCCCATGAACACATAATTTATTATTGGGAAAGCAGGGAGTTTTACTTAACATAGATTTTCAACCAGTCTAGAAATACTGATGTTCACACAGTGGGAGGCTAGCATAATTTAATAACGTGATGTTCACTGGTTATTATTCTAGGACTCAATGATACAGTTACATAGCTATATGAAGCACAACAATGCAATGCTTAGTATAGGAAACAGTTCATATACAATATTTTAACATTAATTAATAAATAATTTTATGTATGTTTAAGAGGATTATTTATGATATTTGTTGGCTGGTAGAGAAAAGTGTCAATATCTGACAATCTATACACTGTTGAATTGCAATCTTTAAATTTTGATATAAAATTATATTTTAGTTCATTAAAATTCTTAACAGTGCAAACAGGGATACTTTACTCTTTACTTGTCGATAAAGAAAGCAATGAACTGTGTAATAACATATGTCAGGTCTCCTGTGACTTTTACTTTAATAACTGAACTCAAGAAATGTGTATACCTATGGGGAATGGGTTGACTAAGCATCTGACTCTTAACGTCTGTCAGACTTTTGTTTTTGTGATATGAATATTACCTGCAGTTTATATCATAGAATCCCAAGAGTCCCAATCAAAATCTATTTCCACTTTGGAAACATTTCAGATTGTGTGTGCAGGACATACCTGGTGCACAGAGAAAAACAGCTAAGGAACACTCAGCACTCAAAAATAATGCACATTCTGAAAACTACCACCAATGATTTCACTCTTTTCTAAGTTATAAGACCTTCTCTAATGATACAGCCTGATTATAAGTTATAGTGTGTGGCAAAAATGTAGTATCTGACACTTCTTCATTTCATTTATTTTATGTAAGGTGCTAAAATCCTGTCACCAGAACAAGCCTATTTAGGTAGACATGGTACCAAATATAAAACCATATTTATTTATCTCTCATAAAGTATATATACAAAACATGAATCATTATCCAATTGTACCAAATCATTTGAAAACAAAAATGAGTATGTAAGATTGAAAAATTCTTAGGCTAGCAGTTTATTTATTTCTCTCTTTCTTTCTGTGGACACATTTCAAACATTTCAGATCTGAACATATAAGCTATTTAAGCTATTGAATTATAATGTGCTCATTTCTACAACTCTGATCATGAATCTTAAACATTCAACATGAAAACATTACATTTCATTTATGAAGCCTTGGGTTTGATGGATATTGCTTTGTTCCCAGCACACATTATTTTTCTTAAAAAGAATAGTTCCAAAAATCCTATGTGTTTTTGTTACAGAGTCCCACATCATTGGGTAGGTCCAAACTTGCTATTTTGCTGAGCTTGACCTTGAATTCATGATATCTTTGCATCTATTTTACAAGTACTAGAATTAGAGGTATTTATTATAATGTGTAACTTTCAAAGATCCTATTTTAAAATACTGCCATGAAATCTTCGTATTTGGGTTTATATGATCTTTAATAGTTCTAATTAATTATTTGAAGAATGTTAACCATAATGTGCTTGGAAGAATTCTGAAAGGAATATGACAAGATTGAAAGCAAAATAATCGAAAAATTATCACACATATGGCTGAACATTACTGCTTATTTGTTCTACTTCATTAAAGCTATAGAGACACAGATAACTGGACCTGGGCACCTTGATTTAGATCTTGGTGCCACAAACTGGTATATTAGGGACTATGAGTAATATATTCTCTTTTTCCTATTATTTTTATCTTTCATAAAAAGGGTAGTGTTATATGAACCATTTAATAACAGTTGCAAACACCAACTACTATGCGTAAAATTGCTAACATGTCCTTACATTATATATTTGTATATAAGAGATTGTTTTAAATGATATAAAATAACAGTAAGAATCAATGCTGATAGTTAAGTTTATTGTAAAACAATTCCAAACTTTGTCAACTCAGTGAATTGGAATGAGAGTCCATGTATACCCCTGAGCTACTCACTACAGTGAATTATGTTCAAGAATAAGTAGAGAGAACACAATCAATATCTAGTGTTTTTATTAAACTTACAAGATTTCAGTATTATGAACAGTATGAGACTAGATTGTAAATAGACTATATTGAAGGCATAGCAGTGGCTGTGGAGGAATAACCCAAGCATAGTAAGAATAGTCAATTTTTCTCAGCTTTCTTCCTAATGTAAGTGAAAGTGTTACCACCTGTGTATAATCACAGTGATTAATCTGGCATTGTGGCCATGGGATGTATTGTTCAGATGGATCCACATACATTCTTTTGACTCACATGCAGAAATTAGTAAGGAGGCCTAAATGTATCAGATGATACTAAATTCTTGTCATTCTCTCTGCTGTAATCTCATGAGGAAAAATTCAGATGTTGTCTAAAAGTATTCTGGATTGGGGTGTTTGGGGACTGGAGAGACAATTTAGTGATTAATAGTGATTTCTCTTTTTGTAGAGGAACTTAAACATCCAGGTGGGGAAATCTTACAATTCCTTTTTACTCTGGGGTATTGAAAGATCCCATCTGGCTTCTGAAGGCACTGAACTCATATACATACAGGCACCCAGAGACTCACTGTTTATTTAAAGTGCTGAGGTGATTTTAAAATTGATAATGCAAATTTTCTTTCTAATTGAATAGAGTGCAGAAAAGACAACGCTGCTGGGAAACACTCAACGACGCAAGAACAAGAAAATGGGATCATGCCATTGTACAACAATCTACACTTTCACCTTTATCAGAAATGTTTAGCCCTGGGCTAAGATGAAAAATGATGAAATGAATGATTTGAATCCATACTACTGAATCTGAGATGTACATACTTAATAGAAACATAGGGTGTCTTGTGATATGCTCCCACATAGTTGTCATATTGCTACTTCTTTTTTTTTCTCTTTTTAAAATTTAATTAACTTTTTTTTTCATTTATTTTACATACCAACTACAGTTTCCCCTTCCTCCTCTCCTCCAAGTCCCCCCTACTGCTTTCAATCCCCCCCACTCCCCTTCCATTCCTTCTCCATCTCCATTCAGAAAGGAGAAGGCCTCCCCATGTGCCTAAGCAGAGCATGTCACATCAAGTTAACGAAGGACCATGCTGCTCCCATCACATTAAAGCTGGACAAGGCAATCCAACATGGGCACCAGGTTCCTAAAAACCAGCTAAGTGCCAGGGACAGGTCCTGATCTCACTACTAGGAGCCTTACAAAGAGATCAAGCTACAGAATTATCACACTCATACAGAGGACTTGGTAGGTCCCATGGAGGCTCCCTAACTGTTGGTCCACAGTCCATGAGCTCCCATGAGCTCAGGTCAGTTGTCTCTGTGGGTTCCCCTGACATGAAACCACTGTATCATACAATCCCACCTCCCTTTCTTCAGCAAGGCTCCTGGAGCTCAGCCCAGTGCTTGCCTGTGGATCTCTGCATCTGCTTCCATCAGTTACTGGATAAAGTATCTCTGATGACAATTAGGGTAGTTACCAATCTAATTACAGTAGATGGCCAGTTCAGGCACACTCTCCACTATTGCTAGAAGTCTTAGCTGAGGTTATCCTTGTGGATTCCTGGGAGTTTGCTTGGTGCCAGGTTTCTCCCTGACCCAAAAATGATCCCCCTATCAAGACCTCTCTTTCTTTACTCTCCCCCTCCATCCTGTCTGCAAACCACCTCCAAACCCAGCCTGCCAATCAGCTCCCTCAAGATTCCTTCCCTCCATCCCCACATCTGCTGCCAAAGGTTTACCCAGGTTATTCTAACATGGATTTCAAATGATCTTACTAATAAAAAAACACGGGATCTTATTAATAAAAAAAAAAAAACCCTGTGAATTCTGAAAGATCAGAGAAGCAAAACAAGCCACACCTAACCTCACCTCCACAACTCCTCATGAGATCCTATTTCCCATGAATCTTCAGACTGAAAGCTTCTGAGTTCTCACCTGAATGTATCTCAGCTAAATTGCTGCTTAAAGCATAAATGCTTAAAAGCCTCTAGTTCCTGGTCCTCACACCTTATATACCTTTCTGCTTCCTGCCATCATTCCTAGGATTAAAGGTGTGTGTCACCAGCCTGACTGTTTCCAGTGTGGCCTTGAACTCACAGAGATCCAGAAGGATCTATGCCTCCCAAATGATAGTATTAAAGGTGTGTGTGCCATCATTTTCTGGCCTCTATGTCTGTCTAGTGACGGTTCTGTTCTCTGACCACAGATAAGTTTATTAGGCTGCACAATATATTGGGAGACACAATATCACCACATTTCCTCTTGATCTTTTTTGTTTATAAAAAAAAGATAACATTGCAGTATCTCTTTCAAAGCATGTTCTAAATGACATAACTTTACCCCCACTTGAAACCATCTTTTAAGGTTCCAATGGTATCATTCACTAGAGACCAACCTTCTGACATATGAGTCTTTAGAAGATGTTTATGTCCCTAACCAGAACATGAGGAGTCTTATGGAGCAATCACACTAAGATGTCTTTAAGTAATATGCCTCTTCCAAATGTATTTGTAATACAAATATTTCTTTCGTCATAATATTCATAAAATATATGATTCTAATAGTGATAAGAATTGTGGAGTTTAATAAAAGTAGTTACATAAAACCAGACAATTCTTAAACTTTAAAGAAGAAAAGTTTTGGTGGGGTGTCTGATTCATTCAAAAATATTCCTGGGTAAAAACAAACGTTTTATAAACAAATATAGACATGAGGGAGTCTCATCTTGAGATATTGCCTATATCTAAGATGTAAGAGTAATACAATTATTAACGAATGTCCAGGATAACTTATAAGGTGATAAAGATATGCCATTCATCAATACCATTAGAAGACAGATTTTACTCTCATGCTGGAAAGATCATTAATGATTTCATTATTATGAAGTTGGTCCTAGAGATCTAGTTGGAGATAAAAGAATGTTCTTATTTAAAAAACAAAACAAAACAAAGAAACAAACAAAAAATTATGGACATGAAGGAAAGAAAGAAAACATGTTGGAGATTTGAGCTTCAATTGTCCTCACAGCTAAGAAGACCTTAAATATTGTTAGAATGGTGATTTTTAACTGACTGTACAGACATTGATACTGTAAATCACATAAAATATTTTTGCTTTGCTAAAGATTGAAATCATGGCATTATAGATGCTAAACAATTCTTAAAGCAATTAAGACTATAGAGTCATTATTTAATCCAATGACCAAAAGCAGGCTCATTTCACTAAGAACTCTTCCCCCAATGCAAGGAAGGGTTTAGTATATAAAGTCAAAGTACTCTAATCACAGCATGCCAAGTGTAGGATGGTGGGGATCTTTACAACAGTCTTTTCCCAGACGTGAAGGAAGGACTCTTTGGTGTGTAAAACATCTTACTAGCATCATTTCTAAGAAGGGAAATGTTTATAGGCAGAAGAAAACTCCAGAGGGAAAGAGATGTGGGGACAGGGTAACATGACTATCCCTAAGCTATTTCGTTCCTCACTTCTTTCAGTTATATTCAAGTCATTTTCTCTAATTAAGACATAAATACTGGGTCCTTAGAATGATAACCAGGGTAATCCTTCATCTTACATATTTTAGGTGGATATTGATCACACAAAGCTCTGCCACTTTGAGCACAGTCTTGAGCTAGGAGTTCCAGACAACCTTTCATGGTAGCTAAAACTACCATATTTGACTCACATTTTTATCTTCTTTTTTTCTAGATTGTCTCTACCATTTTTTGCCCATTGCTTTGATAACTTCTGACTTGTTAGAAACAATAAGTCTCACCTATGATATGAAGTAGAAGGTTTGGTTTGGTGCTGTCTTATCCTAAGGGCATACTGATATCTTTCCAAGACCTAGTGGGAGGTTTCCCTTTTTCTTTTTCATAATTATTTAAATTCTATTTTTAAGATTATAATATATCATCTCTCCCTTCCCTTCCTTTCCTCCAAACTAATATATGCCTCCTTGCTCTCTTTCAAATTCATGGCCTCTTTTTTTTATTAATTGTTGTTACATGTATATAAATATATCCATATTCACATATATCCCCAACATATAACTTTCTGAAACTCTGTAATATTACTTATATGTATGTTTTCTTGGTTGACCATTTGATACTTGAAAACCAATTAGTGTGCTTTTTCCTGAGGATAACTCTTAGCATTCCTTAGTTGCCTATGTTTCTTTCCCGTCCTCTTTAATGGCTCTATTGGTGTTATCCTTATTCAGCTCATGTTTAGGTAATCATGTTGGTCAAAGTTATGACTGTAGCTTCTACATTACTAGAAGACACAATCTCACAGCAAACACATTGATCCCATGGCTCTTACTGTCGTTCCACATCCTCTTCTGCAATGTTCCCCAAGCTTTAGTTGTAGGAGTTGCTTTGAGTATGTATCCATTGGGATTGGTCTCTACAACTTTTCTTCAATCATGCTTACCTCCTTACCAGTTATATCCTCCCCTTCAGTTCCTGCAATGATTTAATATTCTCAGTGTTCTTTTCTTCTTGAGAAACTACTACTTAATGACTTATTCTATTAAAACTAAAACACAATGAAACGTCCTGTCCAGGAAAACTAATAAAAGAGCATTTAATGTAAGGCTCATTGTTGTAAAGGATGAGAGATCACGACTGTTTTGGTGCATGACATGGAAATAAGCAACCAAGCATGCAGAAGGATGAGAAGCTGAAATCTTACGTTTGACCCAGACACAAGAGGAAGAAAGAGAGCCTTGACTGGAAACTGCCTGGGCTTTAGAAACCTCAAAGTCCACCCACAGTGACAAACTTCTTTCATCAAGGTCCAAAGAGCTCAATATCTCAGAACCAAGTGTTCAGCTGTATGAGCCCATTGGGGCATTCTTATTCAAACCACCTCACCCACCTGAGAAATTTATATAACTTCCATTTTGGTCTAACTTTTCAGAGTATTTGTATTTCTTTTACAATCCTTCTTCTTCCGATCATAATTAATACTCACTGTCTGCTATTCATGCACACACAGGAGACTCTTTTATTCACAATTGTCTTGGTTCAGTGGCTGGCTAAGTGTCTTATACATATCAATTTTTCAATAGTTTAATTATACTTATAAATTATGACACCAAGCCCTTTAAAAGCAAGAATGTTTATTATTTTACTATAGTTATGATGCTTTTAATGTTCTTATTGCTAAAATGATTTAGGAAAGAATCCACTGTCTCTCCCCTCATTACTTTTCTGATCTATATTATGTTCACATAACACTGGCAAAGAATCAAACTTGAATGGGTGTGATTAATTTTAAAAAAGCAAGCAAACAGAGCACATTGGAGTAAACTCTGAGATTCAAATTAACTCATTATTTTTCTTCTTATTTTATTTTGATTTCTAATAGTATGTTTAACAAATATGTTTACATATCCCTTTCAAGCTGCTCATATTATTTCCATGGCCAATAGCTCTGCCTTGTGTATTAGAAATACAGGAATGGAATATGACTGACATCAATGAACTAAAATATGGCAGTGAACATAAAGCTTGTTGATGCCTCCTATACATCTGTAAAACATATGATCTGAGACTGAAGGATATTTTTTAATTAATTTTGCCTACATTTTTCTCCCTGGCACTCTTAAAAGTAAACCAAGACTGTGCATTCAAACGGATAGAACTACATCTGTGTCTCTTCATCACTCCTCAGATTTCTTTCTACTTAATTCCTGGAGTGGGATCTTTATGCCCTAATTATTTTAAGTAGCTAGTAGAATTTTTCTATTTTAAATAGGTTACCTATGTTACATACCAGCCTCATTGTTTTAACAGTATATCTGATAAATACATATCCACATGTTTGCTTACATGCTGTTTCTAAATCCTGTCAGTCAGGAACCATTTCGTTACCTAGCATATTAAAAAATAAAACATAAGTCTATTCTTCTCTTCTAGTCTTCCATTTTGCAACATTATTAAAAGTGAAGGATGCGGCCGGGCGGTGGTGGCACACGCCTTTTTAATCTCAGCACTCGGGAGGCAGAGGCAGGCGGATCTCTGTGAGTTCAAGGACAGCCTGGTCTCCAAAGCGAGTTCCAGGAAAGGCGCAAAGCTACACAGAGAAACCCTGTCTCAAAAAAAAAAAAAAAAATGTGAAGGATGCAAAGACAAGCTTGTAAATTTCACTGATTTTTAAGTAGTAACAAGACATTTTAATTATTATAATCATTCCAAGGATATGTGATTTTCTATTCATTTTAGAATTCATTGCAACTCATAGATCAAAAAGTTATTTAGAATCAGTTCTCTTTGATAGTTTACACGCCTTAATTGAAACACAATGGAAGTAACAGGAGCCATGGACATCAACGCAGACACTGGCTGCAGTGGGGTCACAGACCACCAAAGGCCACAAAGACGCCAGGGGTCTAGGCCACCAGCTGTGGCCATTTGAATATCAGCTGCCTAACACACTACAATTCCCAATGCCACCAAGAGGAATGAAGAGATGGTGGAGAGGTGAGAAGGATGGCAGAACAAAGTGTTGTTGTGGTTGCTGTTGTTTGGAAGTAATGTTTTTATGATTTTTATTTTCTTTTGGGGGTTGGACAATTTTCATGTCAAAAGCAGAAATGGAGGGACTGGGAAATGAGTGAGACTGGGGAGCATGATGTGAAATTCCCAAAGAATAAATAAAAATTATGCTAAAAAGAGAAAAACAATGGTAAACCTACCCAAATTCCTCCTGAAAATAAATAGTGTTTGCTTATGTTACCATTAACAGAGTCTAGACTATGGATGTCCTATGCATCCTGAGTCCAGGCGCTTGTTTCTTTAGTACCTGTGTCTTCAGTGCATCCCTGGAAGCTCTTATCTCAAACAGCCATCATAGATCAGCTTCTGGATGTCTTTTAGTATCTTTTATGAACCCACAAGTACTTGTCAACGAACTCTCCAGAATACTCACATGTGGGATAATAACAAAATATTCATTGTGGCCTAGCATTAGTTTAAGGTATTACCTTTCTCTACAAAGGCAAATCTATATCATTTTTGAAAACAAATTACTCTGATAATAGTAAAGATAAAATTCTGATGAACATAAACAAACAGTAAACTCTCAAAACAGAAAATACCACAGTGCAAGCATTGCATAAAAAGGACATTTTATGAATTATTAACATGCATTAACCTTACAACATTATAAATATCTTAAATGTTAAACTTTAATTTCAAGTACACTCTAGTCTTGCATTTAGGGATTGCAGATTTAACAACAGGATATAAGAATAGAATGATAGAATCACCATATCTGGCAAATAAAATACCAATTAAAACATTAAATTCCAGGCAGAACATAATAAAACTGAGTAACGATCAATATCCATTCAACAGTCAGTTGAATTAAGATATTTATTCAGATGAAATGTTTTAATAAAGTATTGATGTTTAAAACAGGATAACAAGAATAATATATGACAAATATCTACTCCTTTTGACATAGGTTTGCATCCATAACCGATTTTAAAACACTGAATTACTTCGTAGATTTTATTAAATTAAAGCTTCTTACTTGAGAAGTAATTTGAACATGATTGTTTTTCTTGTCTAGTGTTTCCCCTTTGTTACATTACCAGGGTCTTACACAGAAACCAAAATAAGCAAATAAACTCCAAAAGTGAAAGTTTCATGCCAAAAGTATAAAACCGTAATGAAAGATCGGTTAGCTAGAAAACTAAAGCCATCAGAAGTATCCTAAGAAAACACAAACCGTCATGCCTGAGAACTGCTGTAGAAGGCTGGAGATGCAGGATGCAATGGCTGCTGTTGGGGAGATCAGCCAGCCATGGAGAACAGGAAGCATGTCTGAAATTCCACACTCCAAAGAGACTAAAAGATCAGGAATTCAAGGTTACTATCAAGTACATAGAGTTGAAGGTGAGCCTAGGCTACATGAAACCTAGACACAACAAACATAACACAGCACGCACACACACACACACACACACACACACACACACACATACACTCACAAAGAGATCCAATTATCAAATCACATTTCTACATCTAATAAAAGTTACAGAGGATGATGTGTATGTTTGTGTTTGCTCGCACAAAGATGACAGATGACAATAATAGTAAAGTTTTTTCACCTTAGCCTTAAACTTTTGGTTTTATTTCTTTTTTTAGAACTTGAATCCTGCTAATGGACCAGACTGTTGGCCAGCAAGACGCAAATAACCTGCTGTCACACAATCCCTAACTCTGAGATGTTGTAATTTTGCCACCACCCCTAATTTTCATGTGTGCATCAATCCAAACCTGGATCCACAGGTTTGCATAGTATGTACTGCATCCTCCCTAGTCTAAACATCTTGCCCATTCACACCACCCATGAAAACACTTTTATTTATAGTTTCCAGATAGATTTTGCTGTTCTCAAAATGTTCCTGTAAAACAGTATTATGTATTTTTTGTGAAAATGGAAGTAGAGTCCATTAAAAACAATAAAAGTATAGTGAAATATGGGAAAGTAGTAATATATGTATAGTCATTTATAAAATTTGATTCTGCATTTTAAAAATAAAGTTTACATAACTTGTATTTAGTTAAACTATCACTCATAAACTGTGGAATGTAGAGACAATAGGAAAATACATTTTATAGGAAGAGAAATTGCAATTCTGAGCTGAGAAAAACAGGACTAATTGAAGAAAAAATATTATGTAATGGAGGGAAATTTTGCCACTGCCATCATTACATTAAATAATCAAAATAAATACATAGATCCAATAACCATTGAAGATGAAGATTATTTGGAAGTTAGAGTATATCAGTCTACTCATTTGCATTTAATGAGATAAAGCACATCTGCCCAGAAAGGTTGAAAATGAGTTGATAAGTCTCTAAATACATAAAAATATTTAAATTTAAAATCAATTATATAGTTTTAAAAATGAATAAACAACTTACTCTTCTTTCTATATGACTCTCATATATATATATATATATATATATATATATATATATGCAAAGAAAGAATCTAGAATCATAATTAGGAATTAGCCATTACTAATCTTGAGTAATCTACTCAATTTTTTAATTAAGGTAAATAATATATATGTATTTGTTATAAATTGCTAAAGTAGACATTTGTTCTAAACTATCTCAATTTTTTATTTTGGCCACATTTATATTTCATATCATTAGTTATGACATCATTATTAATAACATGTCATCAGCTAATCCTGAAACATCACTTTATACTTTTTTTTATTTATCCAGAGGAAGCATAGAGGGTAAAATTTGACAATCTTTGTTTAAAATGTATTCATGTTTTGTTATTTTCTAATTCCTTGGGTAGGATAACAATAGTTGGTGAATTTTAAGGATGGATACAAAAGGATTCACCATCCTCTGTAACCTAGAGTTCGGTGGTTCTCCCTCTTTCATGATGTGGTAGGTAGAAAAAGAGAACTGAGGTATTAATTAAACAAAAATTAGTAGAGTCCAACTGTGATGGTGGCATGGCAGAAAATATTAAATAGACATAATGTTTCTCTAGTTACAGATGTAAACTCCAAATGTTGGAACATAAAATGTCCTATCTAAAAGTGAAATGAAGAGAGAACTGTATCTCACTGACAATCCAGAAAATCTGCATTCTTAAGCTGGAAAAGAAACATTGTCAATTATAAAGTACAGGTTTGTCTATTGTTCTTATCAACTCAGAAGTTCCAAGAACGTTTGCTTTCATTTGTAGTAATAATAGATAGTAAAATATATGAGTATAATTAGGACTCATGGTCAAATACTTATAGTGTTCTCTACAAACTTGTAATAACCTTAATGACAGGTTCTTACTATTATTCTTCTCTATTATGCTCCACATTTCAATTAAAGTTAATTTATCATATAGAATTTTAGAATATAGCAGTTCAGTGGGCCTACAAGAGAATAAAAACGGGATTGAAATTTGATGACTGAACTTTGTAAATGTTAATATCATAAATTATGTATATTAAAGTTTTAAACTTGTTAGATTGATGGTATCTAACAGTAGATTTTAGAGCTGTATAATTTGCCCACTAATGTTGACTTATTTGCTATTATGGTGTCCAGTAAAACTCTTCCTTCAGTGCTGTTAAAATCAGGAATATTGGAGACTACTTCAGCTACCTTTATTTCTGGAAATGTCCATTAGCTGAGGTTAACTGGACACTCTCATGTATGACTTCAGACTTAGACCTAATACATTTTCAAAGATACTTTTAAAATGCTGAGATCTCCGTAAACCTTAACATTATAGTTCAGCTCCTTTTTTGTTCAATAATAATTTTATCACCCTTGATTTGAATTGTACTATTGAACTTTCTCCATGCAAATCATCACCACTAAGTGCACTTTCTAGGACAACCAACCATATGCAATCTGTGCCAAAATTTTTCATAGGGAGCTTTAAATAACTTTGTCTTCCAGTATTCGTATAGGTTCATTGCCTTGGTGATTAAATGGATTATCTGATATAACAACAAACCAGATTACCTTCAAAAATATGTCCAAAAGATACTCAAATAGCGGTTACCATTTTTATTGTGGTATTACAAATAAGTTTATTATCTTCCCCTTAATGTATTATAGTAATTATCTGATTTGTAATAATAATAGCATTCAGAACTGAACACTTCGTGCTCTTAAGCACTGAGAAATCTCTTCAGACCCAAGATTTCTTTTAATAAGTAGTGAGAAATGAACATAACAGGTATGAAAGCTCCAAAATAAAATGTGACTGTTTTGTTTAATATGGATAATATTGAACTATACTAAATCCATTATCTGAATTAACAGTGTTGTAAATTAATAGGGAACAGTATTGTATGACCCCAAATAATAAAACAGATATCCTTTCATTAATTTTATGGGAGACTGCAATTCATATAATATTTCATCTCAAGTACTACACAATAATAGAGATTTCTGTGATAATGAACATATAAAGTGACTTCTTTGAAACATACTTTGTGTATTTTGTTTTCATTGATATATTTTTTTAAAAAAAATGTTTTGTCTTATAGCCTTTGAGTTGGATTATTTCCTTTGGCAAAAGAGGAGTAAGCTACTTCTGTCTTTAGAAGGAAAAAGATTAAAGCACAAGTTTAGTATCACAAAAAAAAAAAAAAAACACATATGAGGACTTTGATCGTCACCTTTTGGTGGCATCACTGCTCTACTCAGCACACAAGTAACAAAATGAATACAGCATTTGGTACAAGGCACACAACTTTTCCACTTTATACTTCTGTATTTTCATCTTTATAACCTAGTGAATAGCCTTATGTCTCTCTTGTTAGCCAATACAGTTTTGCTTTTAATACATCCAAAACCATAATGATTACATCATTGTTAAATAGTGAAAAAAAAACTGCTGATATTTGGCATTTTTTTTAAATTTGTTTCAGTGAATGTAGTATTTTCATTACAAATAACTGTAAATATAGAAGTAGAAAAATAACTCTGAGCTTACAAAATCCACTGATCAAACAGCTTGATAAACTTGACTTCAAAGATGTACTCCTAAGTATGTTAAATAAGTTTGGAAACTATATGAAAATTGCAATCATATTATAAACCTTTGCAAACATAATGTGAGTACAGTTTGTATAAATTATATTTGAGTAATGATTCAATGTAAATTAGTACAGATACGACCTGGAGCTAGTGTTGAGAATATATTTTTTTCTGGTAATAATGTAATTGATATGACAAACATTTATATTTCAATACACAAAGGTGTTGTTTTATGCTATTTATATTGCAGAAATGTATTTGAAATTGTAGCTCAACTATTAACAACTTTAAGTAAGAGATTTTTTTCCATGACTTGGGCTTTTCTTCTATAAATCTGGTGAAACACACTGCCATATATATAGATATTGTATGATTTTAAATGTCATGTTGAATAATAGAAATAGCTCTCCAAAAGAAATTACATGCACTGACTATTAGATACCATTGGGAAGTTTAGGTAAGAGTTGAAATCTGAAACCAAGCAAATAGATATTTTCTGTCATATCCATGAATTAGGAATTGAAAATTATTTCTCCTTTTGAAAATTTGAAATGGAATGCATTTAAAATCAATGGAAACATTAGGGACACAAAAGATGGGAAATGCACAAAATGCCAAATTAAAAAGTGGTGGTGCATGCCTTTAATCTCAGCACTCGGGAGGCAGAGGCAGATGGATCTCGGTGTTTTTGAGGCCAGCCTGGTCTCCAAAGCGAGTTCCAGGAAAGGTGCAAAGCTACACAGAGAAACCCTGTCTCGAAAAAAAAAAAAAAAAAAAAAAAGTCAAAGCCCAATCGTACAAGCAATAAAATTTATCTAGAGAAATTAATTGGAAATGTTCTCATTTGTGACACTGATTTCATTCTGTTTTATTGATTGTGGAACAGCGAGGCTCAAAATGACAGAGAATGTGGGTGCAGTTAGTATTTTTTAAATATGGCAACTTGAGTTTGGAATTTAAGGAGACTGATATGTAACATTTAACTCGGCTTGACAATTAAATGCTGATATACAAGAAAAAAACCTGGAGGAGTTATTAACATAAAGAAAAGAGAAGCTATTCACAGCATCATTAATCACAATCTATGAGGGAAACCTAAAAGCCACTAAAATTAGGCCATGAGAAAGTTTACAAAATTTAGAAAATATTTTTCTATGTTTCAGTTCATGTTAGCCAGTTTTATTTTATTTTTTTCTGGCGTAGTAGTTTAGAAAACAGAAAACTATTTAGTGTATGGAGGTTGAGGTTTAACATCACGGAGTAGACACTGGTTTATCATTGAATGAGAATACTCTACTGTTGCACAGCATGCCATGCTCTAAGTGTACTACACTGCCTCTTATCCTCTTCTTGTTTTCTAGGGTGATTTTAGCCACACTCTCAGGAGCTTGTTTAGTATTAATAAACATATAAAGGCCTACTTCTAAGTTCAGTGGATACACGAATTTGAGGAATAACTTTCTACCATGTAAAAATCTGAAAGATACATTTAAACTGCTGTTTCCTCTTTCCATCATGGGGACATTTATTTTCTTTTTATTGAGCATAGATTCTTTTGTCCTACAACATATCCTAATTACGGATTCCCATCCCTCTACTCCTTCTAACTCCTCTCTACTTCCCATCCCATCCATATCTAACTCTCTTGCTGTCTCTTATTAGAAAAGAACAGGATTCCAAAGGATAACAATAAAATAAAACAAAATAAAAAATAAGATAAAACAAAATGTATCCCATAGTACTTGACCAAGACACACCACCAGAAGGAAAAGAGTCCAAAGAAAGCAAAAGAATCAGAGACTGACTCATTCACGCTCTCAGGAATCCCACAAAAACACTAAAGTGAAAGTCATAATCTACATCCAGAGGACTTGGTGCAGACTCCTGCCAGCCCTGTGAATATTGTTTTAGTCTCTGTGAGCTCATATGAGCTTGCTCATTTGATTTAGAGGGACTTGTCTTCTTAGTGTACACCATCCCCTCTGGCTCTTAAAATCCTTTTGGCTAGTCTTCCACAGGATACTCTGAACCCAGAGGGGAGTGATTTGATAGAGAGGTTCCATTTGGGGCCGAGTGTTTCAACATCTAACACTCTCTAGTTAATGCCTGCCTGTGGGTCTTTGTATTTCTGTATTTCTTTCTATTTGCTGCGGGGGGAATGTTCTCTGATAATGGCTGGATAAGGCACTGATCTATGAGTACAGCAGAAGTACAGCAGAATAACATTAGTAGTCATTTGATCACTCTGTAATACTTTCTAAAAGATTGATAGCATTTGGTTTTACCCTAGGTTCCTGTACTAGTCTTAGGTTCTTGTTCACCCAAGCAATGTCACTATGGGTTCCATCCCATGGAGTGGGCCTTAAGTCAGATAAGATGTTGGATCATTATTCTCACAAGGTTTGTGCCAACATTGCCCTAGCATACTTTGCAATAAGTACACCATTGAAGATCTAAGATTTTGTGGCTGGCTTGCTGTTTATGCGTTTTAACTTTCAACATCTGAGTTTGGCTTACACCCAACTGGATTCCTGAATTATCAAGAAATAAATCCATTATTTATCAAGGAAAATGTATTATGGAATTGAGACTGAGCAAAAACAGACCCCCAAACATGATCAGATAGTTGAAAAAAAAAAAAACAGAAACAGGGGTAAGTTAAATGTGAAATCCTTAGAAATTACTTAATTAGAAAGAAATAGAAAATTTCTAATTTCCCTAATTTGTTATGAAAGTCAATCATCTTTAGAAACTTACAGGATTCCATGAGGAAAATGTAGACTCTTGCTGTTCAAAGTCAGTAAGACAATTACTTTATTAACAAAATCATTGATAGGATAAAATGGATGGAACCAGAAAAAAAAAATCATCCCAAATGAGTCAAACTGTCCCAGAAAGGTAAGTACAGTATGCTTTCACTGATATGTGGATATTACCTGTTAAGTAAATGATAACTAAGCTACTGTCCACAGCCTGAGATAGGGTAGGCATAGAGAAAAGAATTAGAAAACACACATTGATCTCCCTGTGAGGGGGAAATAGAACAGATTTTTATGGGTGCAATGGTGGAAGGGAGGAATTGGAACAGGAGGATCAGGTGGGGATGAAAAGGGAAGATAGGGTTCAGGAAGGGAAAGTGGGGAGATAGAACTACAATTGAGCAGCATTTGAGGGGTGTTATGGAAACCTAGTGCAATGGAAACTTTCCAAAATATATGAAGGCAATCCCAAAGAAGTCTTCAAATAATGGTGGAGATGGAGTCCCAAGTGCCCATCTCTTGTCACCAAAGCTTCCAGTACCAGTACTGGGTTAAATGCACTTGAGTTATTTGCTGAAAATATCCCATGAAAATCCCCAAACAACTCAGGCGGTTGTCAAGACAGTAAATTGCTCTCCACAAATGACAGCAAGACTCCATTGCTTAAGACAACACTCACAAAACACATTGTACATGGGGAAGTCAAGCAGGTAGCTGCATAGAACCTTCACACTTACATCCTAGTGTCCTTGGTATAGGAAGGTAGCCTTCATGCCACCAAGAGAATTATAAGCACTAACCCAGCCCTAAACACTTTGATCTACAATACTGTTCTGTCTGCATAATATGCTAGGGCAATGGCAGAAGAAACCAACCAATGTTTACATTGACTTAAGGCATATTCCATGAGATGGAACCTATATCTGACATGGCTCGGGTGACCAAGAACTGTAAGTCAGATAGCCCAGAGGCCAAGGGTAAAACCAAACACTACTATTTTAAAAAAATAAAAGTAGTGATCAGTTGACTCCTATTGATATTCTGTTATACTCATAGATCAGTGCCTTATTCAGCCATTATAAGAATCAAATAAACCTATCAAATCTAACAAATACAGAGACCCACAGCCAGATAATACCACAGGCAAAGGAGGGACCTTGGAACACACATAGCTCTAAATGGGATATTTCGGTCAAATCCTTCCCCTTTGAGCTCAGAGAACCTCTCAAAGGAGGAGGCAGAAAGAGTCTAAAAGTCAGAGGGGATAGAGAAAACCAAGCCTAATAAAGCAACTGAGAGTAGCTCATATGAACTCACAGTGACTGCTGCAGCATGCACATGGTCTACAGGAGTATGCATCAAGACCTCTGGGTACACATATTCTGGCTTTCAGTTTAGTGTTCTTATGGGATTACTGAGTATGTGAATGAGTGAGTATCTAATTCTTATTTTCTCTCTTGGACACTTTTTCTTTTGTTGTCTAACTTTAGTGTGATGTCTCTTGTTTATTCGTGTTATGTTTTATTGTTATCTCTCAGAACCCTATTCTTTTCTAAAGAGACACAGAAAGGGACTGGATCCAGATGGGAGGGAGGTTGGGTGGAATTGAGATGAGGAGTAGATTAATGGGACATTGTAATCAGGATATACTGTATGAGAAAGGAATTTTTTTCAATAAAAGGGAAATTTAAAAAAAAAGAACACTGTCTCCTTGTTGATAACAACCAACCAACTCCGGCTCTTAGAATCTTCTGTCCTCTCTTCTACCATGATCCCAGAGCCTTGGAGGAGTGAGTGTGATATAAAAGTTCTGTTTAGGACTGGGCATTCTCTATGTCTCTTAGACTCAGTGTCTCTACTCACTGTGGGTGTCTATGTTAGTTTTCATCTACTCCCAAAAGACTCTGCTCTTATGGGAGTTGAAAGATTGATTTTTTGATTGGTATAACAGTAAATGACTAAGAGTTGATTTAACACAATGATCATTTAGAAGAGGTTCTTCTCAAGGACCTATAGTCCGTCTAGTTACATGTTATTGGCACTAATTATAGTGCTAAGTATGGGTTTCAAATTGTGGATCATGACTTAAATCAAATAAAAATGTGTTTGGCTACTTTTATGGTGTTCTTGCCACTATTTGACCAATGGGTATGCCTTGCCAGACCAGTTTTCAATGTAACCCATAGGATTTGAAGTTGGTAAGTATTTTCATTAGTGTGGATAACAATTCCAATAATTATTAGAGCTAGCCATTATGGATGAAATTTTAAGTTCCATACTATCTCAGTTACTTCATGTCCTATGACTCAAGTATGTGTTGTTTTCAACAGTGGCATTTTACCATTGAGTCCTTAAGTACAAATAGCACTAGAAACAGCCTATAATGTGTGTAAGTCTATGGTAGGTCTCTTTCCAACAACTTAAAAGTGGTAACCTGTATCTGACACTCATCTCTTTATATTTTAGTTCCTGGTGTCTAGTAGAATCATTGTTTTTTCACTATAGCATAATTCCATTTTAACTCTTTATATGTGTGTGTGTAGGTATATTAGGAACCTTCTTTAGTAGTAAGTTTCCTTTTTACCTTTCCAAAAATATTTTAAGTGTCATTTACCCTTCCTAAGTTCTTCCTCTACTGTAAATCCCCTTTCTCATTTATCCTTTCATGCCCCATCATTCCCTTAGCCTTTTAGAGCTCAGTGTGTTATCTCTCCTCCTTTGAAATCTCCCTTATGTTGCTGCTGACTAATTTTTTGACCTCTATGGATATTCCAAATGAACCTCATTTCTAAAAATTAAGAGCCAATATCCACAGATGGAAAAAAGGATACAGCATTTTTTTTCTGAGTATAGGCTAACTCAAATAGAATGATTGCTTATAGATCAAGTCATTGAACTAAGAATTTCATAATTTTATTTTTTCCCTAAAAGCTGGATGATGCTTCATTGTGTAAAGGTAACATGTTTTCATTATCCATTCATTTGTCACTGGACATCTAGGCTGTTTCCATTTCTTCACTATTGTGAGTAAATGAGCAATTAATGTGAATAAGCATGTGCCCGTATAGCAGGATATAAAGTCCTTTACATATATGAAGAAAAGAGATATATCAGTATCATGTGAGAACTACTTCTAGCTTTTTCCCACTTTCACCAGCTTGGAATAAGTGCTCCAATTTCATTCCATCCTTACCAGAAATTGTTGTCATTTCTTTATGAAAAGAACCATTTTGATTGGTTTGAGATGATATCTCAAAACAGTTTTAATTTACATTTCCCCAGTAGCTAAGTATGTTGAGCTTTTATAAAATGGTCCTCAGCCACGTGTATTTCATCTTACAATAACTCTATGGTTAGTTTCATTCCTTGTTTTTAATTTTTTTTCAGGTAAAATACTCTAACAACAAAAAAGGAAAAAAGAAACTTAATATAGGAAGGGTTTATTTTACCTCACAATTAGAGGGCACTTGCTTCATTGTGGAAAGACAAAGAAGCAGGAGTTTGAAGTAATAGGTCACACTCTATCACTAGTCAGAATAGTCCAATGGATGGATACATGAGATCTTTTACTCCATTAATACACCTCAGGATGTTCTAATAGTTAAGACATTCTGCCATACATCACTTTACATAATCAAGATATCCCTCCATAGATATGCCAAGAAGTTTATTTCCCAATTCATTCTAGATTTCATGAAGTTGATAATGCTGAAAATCACTTTTAATGGGAATTATGTAATTCATATTCTTGAAGAAGGATCATAGCTAATTCAGACATTTGTGTTGTAGTGTTCCTAAAGTATATATATTATCACTATTAGCCAATACATTACAGAATGAAGAAGAAAATTTAACTGAATAGGAATACATATTTTATCTTTTTGTGTACCTGTGATATGAGTGTGTGTGTGTATGTGTGTGTGTGTGTGATGGGCTCAATTCCTGGTACCTTCTCCACTGACTGTATCAACACATCTTTATGATCTCAATGTGACTAGAATACCAGGATTTCAACTTGGCCAATGACTTGTTGAAATAGTGACATATTATTCAAAGTGTGTCAATTCAAAAACCACTTCTGAAATGCTCTTTTGTTTTCTTATTGCTTGCATCAGCATCAAAAATATGGACCTGGGAAAACAATCATAGGGCAAAGAGGTATAATAACTGATCTTCCCAAACCAATACCCTATGATATTAGCCACTGACTGGTGATCAAAAGGGCTTTAGCAATAATAAATGGATGTTGTTACAAGCTATAGGAATTTTTCCTCTAGTTAAATATAACATTTTTATTCCATTTCATTAAAATACAGGCGAATAAAAGAGTTCACTGTTAATCAGCCCTGAGGCTGATCACTTACCGTATTAATAAATGTAGCTTAAAATTAGTTCCATATTAATTTTCCAAAAGGTGATTTGTGAACTTTATGTTTTGGAAATCAAGAAGGCAAAACTATTATATATTCAGTAAATAAATGAGCCATGTGGGAAATAAAACAAATAAGCCATGGCTTTATATCATAAAGAATGCAGGGTAAATAATTTTAAATTAGTTAAAGAAATATGAGACAATATATCACCTTATGTAAAACTGTACTCAATTTGAACAAGAAATATCCATGGACTTCTCAGACTTCCCTGGAACAAAATGATGCTACTAGAAATCAATTATGGGACAAGATGTGTAAATTATGTGATTAACAACATGTTACTGAAATCTATTTTTAAAGTATTTCCATTCAAAGCGAAGGACTTTTTCATAACATGATGAATTAAAATTATGTTGTATATTACCTTGACTTTGAATAGTCAATGTACTATAGTTAAGTTTTATAAGTTTTCATAACTCATTTCTATGCGGTTGAAATAGCAGATGCCCCTTCCAAAATATTCCAGATTTGAAGCTCTTTGTAATCTATTAAACTGACAGTATATAAAAAATGAATATTCCAAGTCATGTGAAAATAAATATTTTTGAATTTATTTTAACTCAGATATTGTTGAATTAAAATATTTTTAAATATGTTGATGGTCTAACCTTGTGCACATAAGGATGTTGCTTGATAATTGTTATCAAAGTGCCTCTCCATCTTTTTAAATTTATTAATATATATTAGGTATACATATTGGTTTCAGAACAAAACATAAGACTATCAATGATGCTTTCATCACAAATCATAAAAGTAATGACTAATACAAAGAGTATGTGAAAATTAGATTCCATCTTATCAGGAAAAATATGTTTCTGGCAAAGAAAGTAAACATTTAACAAATTATTCATTTATCTACACATGAGAACACCTTCAAAATCAGAACTTGTTCAATAAATACACTTTCAATACCAATTAGGTACATATTTGCTCATCAGATTTAATAAAATTTTAAAGATCAATGACACTAAATATTAGAGAGGTTACAATTAATATACATTTCAGTTATTTCTAAATTCAGCATACAGCCACCTTGAAGTTCTGCAATTCCTTCTACTTCTTTACTTAAGTAAAATCATAGTTCTAAAAGAAACATATATTGTTGCTTCCAGCAAATTAGTGTGGAGTAGACCCTAAGTGGAAACAATCCAGAGTGGCACAATCAATAAATAATAGGATTTTTGTGGTTAGTCATAGGACTGAATAATATGCAGAATAAAATTAGAATATACTTCTGATGCCTTTAATGACAGAAATGAATCTCATAATCAGTGCATTGTGCGAAAAAAAGCAGATATTTAAAGTTGTAACATTCATTTTTTTTAATTCATAAGGATTCTTAGATTGGAAATTATATGCAATTCACTGTATAGAATCTCTCCTGGAGAGGGAGAAATTTTTTCAGTGCGAATGTATAGGAAGTGTGAATGCTTGTGAATGCAAATATCTTAGTAGCTCATTAACACATTTCCTAAAATATAATTTTGTATTCTACAACCGTTTTAAGTTTTTTCATTGTTACATGTAATGAGACAGCACTTACTCTAGGTCTCATTCCTCTGCCAACATCCTCTTTTTTGTCCTCTCTCATCTTTTACTATCCTACTTTTAAATTTATCTATCCATTCCATCAAAGTCATGATCTTCTTACTATCAGCTTTCTGGAGCTAGGATTTAGAACAAAAGTATTTAAAATGTCACTCCATCTTTTTTGCAAACTGTGATATTTAAAAGTTTCCTTTGTGTATCTCTTCCTTGCTCTCCCACTCTGTCCCTGTTCCAGCTTAAACCTCCCATTCCCTTATGTTCTCATCCCCCATCCCTTCCCCTCCATTACCCCCCTCACCCTAGCTTGCTTATGTAGATCTCATATATTTATCCTTCACTGGGCAATCTATGTGTCTCTCTTAGGGTTCTCCTTGTTAGCTAGCTTATCTGGAGTTGTGAGTTGTAGTCTGGTTATGCTTTGCTTTATATCTGGTATCTACTTATGAATGAGTACATACCATGTTTGTCCTTGAGTCTGAGTTACCTCACTCAAGATGATATTTTCTAGTTCCATCCATTTGCCTACAAATATCATGTTATCATTTTTTTTTCACTGCTGAGTAGTACTCCATTGAGTATATATTGAGTATATGTGCCACATTTTCTTTATCCATTCTTTGGTTGAGGTGCAAAAGAAAGAGATACCATGATAAATGAAGACATCATGGGAATAGGGAGAAACTGGGTGTTAGGGAAGTTCCAAGGAATCTACAAAGATGACCCTACTTTAGACTACTAGCAGTAGTTGAGAGGGTACCTGAAATGGCCTAATCCAGTAATCAGATTAGTGAATACCCTAACTGTCATCATAGAGCCTTCATCCGGTAACTGAAGGAAACAGATGCAGAGATACAGCCAAGCACCAGGCTGAGCTCCAGGAGTCGAGTCAATGAGAGACAGGAGGGATTTTATGAGCAAGAGTCATTGAGATCATAATGGAAAAAAGTACAGAGATGGCCAGCCAAACTAGTGGAAACACCTGAGCTGTAGACCAATAGCTAGGAGCCCCCATGGTACTGGACTAGACCTTGTGGATAGGCAAGACAGTTGTTTGGCTTGAACTGGTTAGGGGCCCCCAGGCAGTGGGATCAGGGTCTGTCTTTGGTGCATTTGTGGGCCTTTTGGAGCCCACTGCCTATGGTGGGACACCTTGTGCAGCCTTGGACCTGCTTCAACTGAGTCAGGCTCCGCTGACTCCCCATGGGAGACCTTGACTTGGAGAAGGCTGTAATGGCTGGTGTCTTGGAGGAAAATGCTGGGAGGCAGGAGGAGGGAAAAGAGGGGGATCTGTGGTTGGTATATAAAATGAATAAAAAAATTCTTAATAATTAAAAAAAAGTTTATTTTTGGAAGTAAGAATATTATTTCAATTTTGGAAGTATATCTTAGTAATTACTAATTACTTATAAGGTTTAAAATGTATTTGAACACAAATTGCAAATACTAATAACAAGTCATTTAATACATAACTAATATGCTGGAATTATTTCTAAGGATAAACTAAAGGAAAATTAAACTGAATTTTTCTGGTATTACTATAAGAGAAGGAAATAACCATACTATGTCCCCACATATTGTAATCTGCCCTTTAGGAGATACCCAGGACTGCTGAGGACATATTGCTATATCCATAAATCAGTGGATCATACATCATCAAAGAAGCTTCCTCTGTGGTAAACAGTAAATAACACAGAGATCCATAACTGAAAAATATGCAAAGAGTGAGAGAATTTTGAATACTTGGTCCTAAATTGGATGTCTTTTTCAAATTTATTGACACAAGGCTCAGGGATCTATGTGGAAGAGGAGACAGAGTTGTTATAAGAGCCAGAGGTGGTGAACAGTGTTTCAAAGAAAAAAATTAAAAGGCAGATCAGCATAGGTACTTAGTATAGCAGTATGCACAAGAAATACACAAGTTTAAAACAGACAAAACTCCCAGCATGGAGAAGTAGAAGAAGACACAAGGTCCTATTCTTTTGCATTGTTAGCTGCTAGAAGAGAAAACCAACCAACCAACCAACCAACCAACCAACCAACCAACAAACAAACAAAAAGAAAACGGTTTTCTTCAATGTAGTGAGTCCGTGGTGTGTGTGTGTGTGTGTGTGTGTGTGTGTGTGTGTGTGTGTGTGTGTCTTTTATTTTTGTTCATTTGGATTTTTTTCTTTGTAATAGGGAGGAACAATATGAATCTAGGTGGGTAGGGAGCAGAGAGGATTTGGGAGCAGCTGGAAAGGAAAACATAAAATCCAAGCATATTGTATAAAAATTTATTTTAAAGAAGTTCTGAAATGATAGTCTTTAAACATATAACAATATAAACAATTGTCCTTGTCTACAGAGATAAATGTGGTCTACACTCCTCATTAAGGAAACATTTTTTTTTTTGCAATAGATGGAAACCACTACCAAAAATCATAATCAAATAAAATGCAATGTTGTGGAGCCCAGTCCCATTGGTTACATATACTAAATACTCTGATACCCAAGGCTCTGGTGATTTTTCTATAAAATGGGTCAGAGATATTGTAAACATAAGGGGATCAGGAGTTTGCCATGAGGACACATCCCTATACGAATCACAGCAGGCAACTAAGGAATAAAGGGTTGGATAAGGCAAAGCAACATTGCAAATAGATCCCCAAGAGAAGGAATGAGAATCAGAGATCTGCTCATTTACACACTCAGGAGTCCCAGGAAAACAGTAAACTAAATGCTGTAATATAGTAATATATACACAGAGGATCTGCTGTAGACCCATGTGGGGGCTTGTTCTACTGGTTTTCACCATCCCCTCTGACTTTTACACTCTTTCTGCCTCCTCATCTACAGTGTTTCCTTTGCTCTGAAGGTAAGGATGTGATGGAGACATCCCATTTATAGATGAGTGTCCCAAGGTTTCTCTCTCTCTCTCTCTCTCTCTCTCTCTCTCTCTCTCTCTCTCTCTCTATCTATCTATCTCTCTCTCTCTCTGTGTGTGTTTCTCTGTCTCTCTGTTTCTCTCTGTCTCTGTCTGTCTCTGTCTCTCTGTCTCTGTCTCTCTGTCTCTGTGTGTGTATCTCTGTCTCTCTGTCTCTGTCTGTCTCTGTATGTCTCTGTCTCTCTGTCTCTGTCTCTCTTTCTCTCTCTCTCTCTCTCTCTCTCTCTCTCTCTCTCTCTCTCTCTCTCTCTCCCCCCTAGGTCGGTCGATCTATCTATCTATCTATCTATCTATCTATCTATCTATCTATCTATCTGTCTATCTCTGGCTTTGGGTTTCTGTATTTGTTTCCAACCACTGTAGGAGGATGCTTTTCTGAGGATGGCTGAATAAGGCACGGATCTATGAATATAATAGAATATCATCAGTAGCCTGGCATCTTGTGGGGTAGGAGAATTCTGCTAGAGGTTTCGGCCAGGATATAGTGACAGGAGAGGAGCATGCCATTTTTTTTAACAATCTAGTAAAATGCTCCAGTTTTTAAATGTTCAGATTACACATAAAAATTAAACAAATTTTTATTGATCTTAAGCATTTTGGTGCCTCAAGAATAGGGCTCAGGTTTATGCATAGTGTGTACTTGACATAATTTTGTTGAAGAAGACAATATTTGTAAATCCACTTATCCTAAATTAATGCAAAATTCAACTAAATGAAAGGAAGTATTAATTTTACAAGTGTAAAATTTATAAATTTTATAAATTTAAAGATTGAATGTTTAGAGTAATTATCTTCTTTTACAATGAATCTCTTTTTTAGGCTTTTAGTTATTTTATAAATCTTGAAGCTACTTAAAAGAAACATTATTTTAAACATTATGCACATATAACTGAATTATACAATGGATATACAGTGTGCTCAGTGAACATGCACAGACCTCTGTGAAATATCGTAAGAGTCAAGGTAAAGTTTCTACCTACTTTAAAAGGTTTCCTGAACACATAGTGTCACTTGAAAATTCAAAACAATGGCTACATTTGAATTCTTTTTAAATGCTTTATACATTATTCTTAACTATATTCATTCTGTTACAAAGCAGGTCTCTATAAAATATTCATTTTGCATAACTAAAATTTTCTACACACCAAGCAAAATTAACTGATTTTTTTCTGTATTCTGTCCCTTGACAATTGGCATTCTCTTATTTATTCATATATTTATTTAATTATGCTGAGGATAAAACCTTG